>NC_042985.1:11367311-11662891 GCF_901001165.1 Salmo trutta
GTCCATTCTAGTGCTCTGTTTAATTCTGTGGTCAGCACAACGCTATTGACATTTAGCAGAGGCTTTTATCCACAGCAATATGTGTTTTTACATGACATCATTGACACACCGGACAGAGTGATATGATGATGTAGCAGCCAATTGTGTTCGAGCCTAATAAGACATTGTCATAAAATGTAGTTGAAACAGAGCTCTCTCCGATCCTGCCAGCCACATCTTTTAGTCTCTCTCTCTGTTCTCTTTTTCAATAACAGAGGTGCATAAAGATGACGACCCCCATGTACTTGCCACAAATCCTTGCTTTGCTAAGTTCGCCGTATTGTACATTGCGCTCCATTACTCTTTTTTAACGTTCGTCAGTAGAGTATACATGATCCCAATTTTAGCTTCAGGATGCCGGCAATTAAAAAAACGAAAAAGTAGATTGTGCTGGTTTATTGGCACATTGAACTATGTCGTGCGCCGTAGTTAAAAAAAAACAATCTGTGGATCGTGCTAAAAAGTCATATCTGAATTCTGCCATCTTGTCATGGTCGTCAAAAGGACTAGACCAAAGTGCAGCGTGTGTGTCGTTCCACATTTTATTTTCAGCGTGAAACTATGCGATACATACAAAATAAACTGAAAGAACAAAAACAACAAACCGTGATGCAGGGGTGAAACATACACTACTCAAAAACAATCTCCCACAAACCCAGGTGGAAAAAAAACCCTACTTAACTTCTCAGGGCTACGTGGGACGCTACCGTCCTACCTGTGGGACACACTATTCAATAGCCAGTGAAATAGCATGGCGCGAAATACAAAACAGCAAAAATCTCATAATTTCATTTTCTCAAACAATCAACTATTTTACACCATTTTAAAGATAAACTTCTCGTTAATCTAACCACATTGTCCGATTTCAAAAAGGCTTTACGGCAAAAGCATAAAATTAGATTATGTTAGGACATAAACTTCACAAGAAAAACCACACAGCCATTTTCCAAGCAAGGACATGCATCGCAAAAACCAAGAATATAGCTAAAATATTCACTAACCTTTGATGATCTTCATCAGATGGCACTCATAGGACTTCATGTTACACAATACATGTATGTTTTGCTCTATAAAGTTCATATTTATATCCAAAAACCCCATTTTACATTGGCGCACGATGTTCAGAAAATGTATTCCCACCAAAACTCCTGGTGAATGTGCACATCAATTTACAAAAATACTCATCATAAACGTTGATAAAATTTACAACAGTTATTGAAAGAATTATAGATATACTTCTCTTTAATGCAACCGCTGTGTCAGATTTTAAAATAGCTTTACGGAGAAAGCACATTTTTCAATATTCTGAGTACAAAGCTCGCCATCAAAGCAAGCTATACAGATACCCGCCAAGTTCTGGGGTCAACTAAACTCAGAATTAATATTATAAATATTCTCTTACCTTTGCTGATCTTCGTCAGAATGCACTCCCAGGACTACTACTTCCACAAGAAATGTTATTTTTGTTCGAAATACTCCATATTTATGTCCAAATACCTCCGTTTTGTTTGTGCGTTCAGATCACTATCCAAAGGCATAACGCGCGAGCGTAAATCCAGACACAAAAAGTAAAATAGTTCCATTACCGTTCGTAGAAACATGTCAAACGTTGTTTACAATCAATCCTTAGGGTCTTTTTAACCTAAAACGTTGATAATATTCCAACCAGACAATAACGTATTCATTCAAGAAGAAAAAGAAGGAACGGCGTACTGGCGGGCTCGCGCATCACCAAGTCCTTTGTCCATAGGCAGTCCACTCATTGACTGAGCTCCTATTTTCTGCCCAGTAACAGCAGAAGGATGAAACACGTTTATAAAGGCTGTTGACAGCCAATGGAAGCCTTAGGAAGTGCAACATGACCCCACAGACACTGTAGTTTTGATAGGGATTCAAAAGAAGAACTACAATTCTCAGATTTCCCACTTCCTGGTTGGATTTTTCTCAGGTTTTTGCCTGCCATATGAGTTCTGTTATACTCACAGACATCATTCAAACAGTTTTAGAAACTTCAGAGTGTTTTCTATCCAAATCTACTAATAATATGCAACTATTTGACTCTGGGCTCGAGTATTAGGCAGTTTACTCGGCACGCTTTTCATCTGAAAATGAAAATACTGCCCCCTATACCTTAAAAAGTTAAGTACGATCTCCAATTAGAGACAACGAGGACCAGCTGCCTCTAATTGGAGATCATCCCAAACAAAACCCAACATAGAAATACAAAACTAGAACCTGACATCATAGAAATAGAAAACATAGAATAGAACAAAGAACTACAAATCTCAAATGCCCACCCAAATCACACCCTGACCTAACCAAAATAGAGAAACAAAACGTCTCTCTCAGGTCAGGGCATGACACATCTTTATGCACCTTCGCCATTCAATTCAATAAGATTTATCATCATGAAATACATAAGGAAATATTGCCAATGCACAATAGTTGTATATCTTTGTCTTATTAACCTTTAAAAAATATTTTTCAGTTATACTCAGTAAAAGTTATTCAAAGTACCAATTTGATCTCTTTGGTCTCTGGAGTCTCTCTCTCCGTCGTGTCCTCTCTTAGGTTGTTTTTCTTTTACATAACTCAAATATGTGTAATAAGATTTAACTCTCTTCAACATCCGATTTGCAACTTTTATGTTTACACTATCCTTACACTTGCCTTGGATGTGGTGTGGCCAAAGCCACATTCCTGCTTCAAGTTTTTGGCCAGCTATTAGCATACCACAAATACCATTGTATATAGACAAATAAAATAAGTATAGCAATTCAAAGTATACAGGCGCTTGTCATCTGAACCATATTGCACGTAATGTTGCACACTTGATTAATGCAACAATTCACAAATGAGTGGACATTTTAAAAGCCTTTCATTTTTTATTTGGTTTACAGAATAAAAAGGTAATTAACATTTGCGTTTTTACATTTACGTCATTTAGCAGACGCTCTTATCCAGAGCGACTTACAAATTGGTGCATTCACCTTAAGATATCCAGTGGAACAACCACTTTACAATAGTACATCTATATCTTTTTTTTTGGGGGGGGGGGGGTAGAAGGATTACTATATCCTATCCCAGGTATTCCTTAAAGAGGTGGGGTTTCAGGTGTCTCCGGAAGGTGGTGATTGACTCCGCTGTCCTGGCGTCGTGAGGGAGCTTGTTCCACCATTGGGGTGCCAGAGCAGCGAACAGTTTTGACTGGGCTGAGCGGGAACTGTGCTTCCGCAGAGGTAGGGGGGCCAGCAGGCCAGAGGTGGATGAACGCAGTGCCCTTCTTTGGGTGTAGGGCCTGATCAGAGCCTGAAGGTACGGAGGTGCCGTTCCCCTCACAGCTCTGTAGGCAAGCACCATGGTCTTGTAGCAGATGCGAGCTTCAACTGGAAGCCAGTGGAGTATGCGGAGGAGCGGGGTGACGTGAGAGAACTTGGGAAGGTTGAACACCAGACAGGCTGCGGCGTTCTGGATGAGTTGTAGGGGTTTAATGGCACAGGCAGGGAGCCCCGCCAACAGGGGGGGCTTCCTTAAGGTAATTTTTGCTGGGACATGTGGCATCAGAGCCATTGTATTTCCACCATACATTCTATGCTTTACAAAGAACATGTAAAGAGGGGTATGTGTTGTAGATGTTTCCCACATTACCATCAGACTTGGCTTGGGAAAGAGACGGACTCTAATACACAACAGCAGTATGTGTACTGGAACTAGTATGTGTAGTCAGACTAGTGTAAAGAAGCCCTTAGCTCAGGCTTAGCGGTCCTGTCTAAGTAAAGAGAGCAGATCACTAAACATCCCTAATCCTCTGCTGCTTCAACAGACTGGAGACGTGCTTCAAAGACTCCACCATATCCCTTTATCCCCTGGATGTCTCTGTGTTATTCTGTTCCAAGCCAACCAAGTCTGATATCCCTAATGCTGCCTCACACCTGGGTTCACATACAATTTGAAATCTTTCAAATAGTAATACTGTTTGCTTTAGCCTACCTGGAATGCCAGATGGGCGGGGATTGTACTTTTGTGACTATTCTATTGGTTCCATTGCACCAAGCAAACTCAATCAAGTCCAGCTAAAGTATTTGGAATAGTATGTCAACCTAGCTCTGTGCTTCATATTGTAACGGTTCAATAAGTTCCGAAATGTTAAATCGCAAGGAATGTATTGCTCAAGACCCGTGTTATGAAATGTAATGTCATGTAATATTTTTTATTGTGAATACACTGTAAATGCCTTAATGTTGCTGGACCCCAGGAAAAGTAGCTGCTGCCTTGGAAGGAATTAATGGGGATCCTTAATAAATACAAATACATACAACCAAAAGCCCCAGGTTTGTGTAATTTGCTACAGTGCCACATTTCTGAGCATTGAGTCCACGTAGCCGGACATGCTGCCAGCACGCTCAACTTTTCCCCATCTGACAGTGTGCATCTACCTCAGTTGGCTTTGGTGTTAAACGGCAGAGCAGAACATATGATTTTAGCTCCCCGCAGCCCGGCTCGTATTTGATGCCATTTGCCTATGAAGAGGGAGAGAGGAGGAGGGTAAAAAAACACCATTGTAAAAATAGAT
Organism: Salmo trutta; assembly: GCF_901001165.1. NCBI lineage: Eukaryota > Metazoa > Chordata > Actinopteri > Salmoniformes > Salmonidae > Salmo > Salmo trutta. The sequence continues at coordinate 11,371,924 of NC_042985.1, forward strand.
ACCAGATACTCCAAAGTTTCCACAACCTGCTCAGTATTTTGTGTTCTCAGCAGAGTCATATATAGTTTCAGGGGCTGCCTCTGGCTCCTCTCTCAGGGGCTGCCTCTGGCTCCTCTCTCAGGGGTTGCCTCTGGCTCCTCTCTCAGGGGCTGCCTCTGGCTCCTCTCTCAGGGGCTGCCTCTGGCTCCTCTCTCAGGGGCTGCCTCTGGCTCCTCTCTCAGGGGCTGCCTCTGGCTCCTCTCTCAGGGGCTGCCTCTGGCTCCACTCTCAGGGGCTGCCTCTGGCTCCTCTCTCAGGGGCTGCCTCTGGCACCTCTCTCAGGGGCTGCCTCTGGCTCCTCTCTCAGGGGCTGCCTCTGGCTCCTCTCTCAGGGGCTGCCTCTGGCTCCTCTCTCAGGGGCTGCCTCTGGCTCCTCTCTCAGGGGCTGCCTCTGGCTCTCTCTCTGGCTCTCTCTCTGGCTCTCTCTCTGGCTCTCTCTCTGGCTCTCTCTCTGGCTCTCTCTGGCTCTCTCTCTGGCTCTCTCTCTGGCTCTCTCTCTGTCTCTCTCTCTCTCTCCCCCCTCTCTCCTCTCTTCTCTCTCTCTCTCTCTCTCTCTCTCTCCCCTCTCTCCTCTCTCTCTCTATCTCTCTCTCTCTCTCTCTCTCTCTCCCTCTCTCTCTCTCAGGGGCTGCCTCTGGCTCCTCTCTCTCTCTCGCAGCTGGAGAGTTACATTAACAGGGATCAACTCTTTAATCAATTACCTATTTAATCAGTGTAATCCTCTGTCCTCTCTCTCCCTCCCAGCTCAACATGTTAAAGCAGGGCCATGGGTCACGCTGCTCTCACACATATTACCTTTCACCATGCTGATCTCAGATCAGTTCTTCCCCTTTTCAGAGTGATGCCATTAGCACAAGAATGGCCTATCAGATTATTGTTATATATAATGTGTCAATGGAATCACCTAATGTTTCTTCCTCATCCTTGTGTGTGTGTGTGAGAGAGAGAGAGTGTGAGAGAGTGAGTGTGACCAAGTTGTCACACTGAAATGTGATCTGATTTTATAATAATCTGTTAAAGATACTGCTGTGTTAGGCGTAAGTGGACTCTTGCCATAATAACACACATATTGATATATAACACCACAGAGCACAGTGGCAGATTCACAATTACCACATCAGTTAATACTCAGTTACACTGAAACATTTACCCTTTTCACACTACCAATCTGTACTGCACCGACATCCACCATAGTTACTGAAGCCGTGCTGGAAAGGACAATATGAAAATCAAATATCCAAGTCAGTTGAGGTCAGTGATGGTGTGGAGCGGGTATTCTTCGAATCACCTTGTCAACCATATTTGTGGCTGATTTGTGTCTAATGCTCGTCTCTTGAATATATTTGGCTTTGACTGCTGTTGAGTGCAGAGACAGACAGTTACCCAGGCAACTGTTTACCTGCTAACTGACAGTAATGCTATTAGTCGTAGTAATCTGTGGTGTTGTGGTTGTTGTGTGCAGATCCTGCGCTATCTGGTGGCCTGTGACAGACTGTGTGAGCGGGGCTACGACGAGGCTCAGGTGGAGGAGGCCCTGGAGATGTTCCAGAACTGTGAGACGAAGGTAAACATCATAGATTATTCATTTATTTATCTTGGTATTCTCTGTTTACCGCACAGCTTTCCTCTAATGAACAACAAATCAATTTGAATTGAATTGTACTGCTGGATTTAACGGAATAGTTCACCCAAAATACAAATGACATATTGGCTTCTTTACCTTCCGAATGCTAAAAAGTAAGCAATTGGAGACCGTGGCCAGGTAAACAAAACCAAAGCATGGAGTGTTGTCTTACCTTGTCCATAAACTGCTAAAAGGGTAAGAAAATCAACATGTCCTTTGGGTGAGCTATCCCTTTAACTGTAAAAGCTGCTCTATCATCTGATGGTTTCTCCTCTCTCTCCCCTCAGGCTGAGGAGTTTCTTCACCTGCTGGCGCAGTTCAATGAGATGGGCTTCCAGCAGAACGCTATCAAAGAGGTTCTGTTAGTCCACGAGAACCACCGCGAGAGGGCCCTGGAAGAGCTGATGATGCGTGTGGCATGACAGGGTCAATGTCTGCTCCCACCAAAAATACATTGTAGGAGACATACATGCACCAACACAAACACAGTTCCTGTTTACTTGCCTTTTTACTACAAACAATTATGTTAGCTAATGTATCATATTAAAGGGATAGTTCACTCAAACTATATTTTACTATTTGGTTCATTAGTCCACTGTTAATACAATCCCCCAAAATTGTGTATGTCATCAGTCAAGTCTTCAAGACTGAGCAATATCAGTCCAGAGCAAAAACGATGATGATGATGAGTTTTCAGTGAACTATCCCTTTTAATGATATGTCATTTGCAAATTGCAATTTGCATGTTGAAACACTGTTGATTGACTGGAGCACACTAAAACTACACATTCTAGCAAATCAGGAAATGAACAGTGGCCTTCTAGGAAAAGTAAAACTTAAACAATACAATTTACAGACAATTGATTTATTACATAGTTTTATTACATTTCAGGTTTTGACAATGTTTGATGTGATTTGCCCATTGTCAATATTCTTTGTCAATTTCAAGTGTCACAGCATTTGTCATGTAGTATTTTGAACTTAAGTTCGATCTGTAATTAAATAAAATCCAGTAGACTATGGTTACATGCCAAATGGCACCCTATTCCCTTTATAGTGCACTACTCTTCACCAGGGCCCATAGGCTCTGTTTAAACGTAGTGCACTATATAGGGAATAGAGTGCCATTTGGGATGCAAACTGTGTTACTGGTAAGTCATTATCTGTATTTGTAAGGTGTGTGTACGGGGTAAAAGATCGAAACCTGAAAGAAGCTTGTAAATGTTTTTCTATATGGCAGATTGTCTGAAATGACCCACTTGAAGTTGTACATACTATAACTTGCACTTGAAAATGTATTGAATGTATTTTGTATTTATTTGATTTGTTTTTGCCTATGATACAAAACTATTGTGTACAGATCAAATGCGTATGAGAATTGAGTTTTCAGATGTTACAAAAAAAACATTTCTGATGAATCAAAATTCAATATACTTGTAATATCATACTCATGTCTCATGGTACCCACATCATATTAGGTCTTAAAATGTGTGGGATACACTTCCACATTTTTGCCATGCTTTCCCCGCTGACGACGGACGGACGGGCGGGGTTACCACAATACAGGTTTGTTATTTGACTATCAAAGCCACGGCAGAACTTAGATGGGAGCAGCGAAGCAAAGGGAAGAGTTGGCGTCTATTAAAGATGTGTATCTTCTGTTGATGGACCGGGAGAGCTTTAGAGGTCCTCTATATTTGGTCAAGAGAGCATTTCTTTTATCACTTTGCTATTAATGAACTTCACTCATAGACTGTTAAGACTGTAGACCAGTGGTGGCTGGTGGCACTTTAAATGGGGAGGACAGTCTGATAGTAATGGCTGGAACTGAATATATGGAATGGTCTTAAACACATCAAACACCAGGTTTCCATTTGTTTGATTCCATTCATTATTATGAGCCATCCTCCCTCACCAGTCTCCACTGCTGTAGGCTAAAGAATGAGGGAAAGAACCATTCTTATATCATCAAGGGAGATTTTTGCCTGTTAACTGTAGGGGAAATGAATGGTTATATAATTTGATAAGTCGAAAAATCTGCACATCATTAGCAACATTCCTCACCCATTAACACATTATTTGAACAGTGTTTTATTTGATAATTAAAAATACAATTATTTCATATATCTTCTGCCAAAGACAATCTGTTCATTTGAATTCTCCTATCATCCTGTATTTACACAGGTGTTCCCATGGAGAATACAAATCTCTCCTTCAAGGGATACCTGTCCCGAGACGGCAGCAAACATGCACTTGTTACAGAAATGTTTTATTGTACAGCGTGAACACTGCCAGGCTTATCTTACCCTGTTCTCTAGCAACGAATGCCTTGGGGACCAGAGCCTGGGTTAGAAATGGTTTGTTTGTTGTAAAAACAGGAAAGGATTTCAGTCTTTACGTACATTACTGAACATGTGTTTGGCTTTCATGGAAAGAGCTCTCTGATAGGGCTGTGTCAACTCAATGTAATGAATCACTTGATTATAGTACACTTTACTTGGATACAGAGTCAAATTACCCAGAAGGCTACTTGAGGCAACACATTTATTTTTTATTTGACCTTTATTTAACTAGGCAAGTCAGTTAAGAACAAATTCTTATTTTCAATGACGGCCTAGGAACAGAACGACAGGGGCAGAACGACAGATTTGTACCTTGTCAGCTCAGGGATTTGATCTTGCAACCTTTACGGTTGCTAGTCCAACACTCTAACCACTAGGCTACGCTGCCGTTCTCAAGAACTATAGAAGACAAATTTACTATAGAGTTTCCCAAATGCTATTTAATTATTCTTGGAAGATATGCTGCATTCAAGACATGTGGAAACTAGGAAACTGATATTTCCCACTTGGAAAGTATCCAAATCAACCAATAAGTTAATTAATTTTAACTCAGAGGTTCCGAGTTTCCAACTTGTCATGAATGAAGCAAACTTTAATGTTTACAAATTACTGTTGTCTATGACATTTACATCTTTAGCTCATTTGTTGATTTGTAGAGAGAGACCGCAAGAGTACATTCAGAACAGCACAACGCTGTGTAATATTCAGATAGAAATATGCTATGAAGAACAAACATGCCTCTCTGACATGTAGAAAAAGGAATCGTCAGCTATATTCATGACATTTCTTTCTGCAACGTTTCACGTTTGCCTACTAAAAGTGGCTTAAGTAACATACTAAACCTATTCACAAGAAGTCAGTCAAAGCATTCTAGTTCATTGTCCTGTTGTTGGTTTGTCAGGAGATATTAAAAGACTAAACTTATTCACAGGAAGTCAGTCAAAGCATTGTAGCAGAGAGTCTCTGCGTCTGTGGTCGATCCGATTCCCAAACTCCAGCCCGTCCGTCAACACCTCAGTGTTTCCCACAGTCTTGGCCTTGGGCAGTCTCATGAGAAACGTGTACATGGAGCCGATTCGCCCGAAGCCCTTGGTCTCTCTCTTGGTTTTCCATCTGTACTCCTCCACGGCGAACTCCGTCGTCCTCATGCGGTTGAGGGTAAACACTGAGTCCCCTCTTACTACCGATGTGAACAGGGCTCCTTTACTGTTTGCGTATTGCCCCGGCAAGGCTGTCCACTGACCCGTAGTCAGGTTGTAGCAGTCCATCACACACATCAGGAAGTCTTCGCAGGGCCCGTTGCGCATGACATACAAATTGTCCCTGTGGCCCACCATGCAGTGGCCATAGCTCTGGTCACGGACTAGCGTGGTGACCAGGACCCATTGGTCCCTCTCAGGGACGTACTCGTGGATCTCCGTAACGCCCTTGGGTTTCCAGAGGCAGATGAAGATGCGGCTCATGGCTTTGGTGGAGGCCACGTTGGCGGCTCTGCAGGGGAGATTAGCGGCGCAGCGCCAGGTGGCCGTGGAGACACTGTACTTCTCCACCAACGCCATGGACTTCCGGTCGAACTCCCCACCGATGGCGTAGAGGCAGCCTTCGTGGCCCACTAACGTAAAGTTGTAGCGTGGCTGCTGAGGACTCGAAATAGTGGACCAGGAGTCACTCTCTGGGTCGTAGCAGAAGCCAGAGTCCACAACTTTCATGCTGACGTCGTGGACGCCTCCTATAATGTACAGCTTGTTGTCTAGCACGGTCACACCTGCCATAGTGGTGCTTGTGTTTAAGGGTAGGTGACTCAGCACCTTCCATTCTCTATCTTCGTCATCCAGGTAGCAGACCGTCCTCTGACAGTCTTGGACCTGCTCGACGGTAGGAGAGTGGCTGCAGACTGTGACGTACCGACTGGGGATGAGAGACTCAACGTACTCCACTAGGTCTTCTGGTAAGGTGCTCACAACATCCTCCTTCAGGTCCGAGTACATGTCTTTAATGAATAAAGCAGCTTGATGGGACAGATCCCATAAACCGTAGGTCGCGGCCATGTGGTACATCAACAAGCAGTTCTCCGAGTTGATGATATTGGTCAGGTGCTTTGTCACAGACTCCACCTGTAGAAAGGTGGCACACTCTATGGCTTCCACGATCTCGTCACCACCCAGGATGGGGCGATCCCCGTCCAGGACCCGGAGCGCCAACACAAATCCCCGGGCGCTCAGTCCTTGCAGATGGACCTCATCCTGTTGGCATTCCTGCATTCCCGACTGGAAGAGAGCTCGGAAGTACTCACAGTGCTGCTCGAGTAGGGCTTTGTTCACCACAAAAACGCTCCCGTCAACTCTCACTTTCAGGCTGTCCATCCCTGAGTCCAAAGGCTTGCCGAGGGCAGGCTTGTCACTGTCGGTCCCTGAGCCAGGGCAGCTGCTTGGTTCCATCGCCTCAACTGAAGTGTTCAAACAGCACATTTGCATTTGTCAAGAGTGACGAAGTGCTGAGTCAGATCAAAATAGCTCATGTCCTAGCATGACATTTTATCCATGATGATATTTCCTTTAGGTACAGTAGCAGCTAGACCGAATCCCCCCCTTTCCTCTCCTCTGTGCAGAGCAGATGCACTTGACAGGGTATCCACTGTTTGTATTGCTATTCACAGCTACGAGAATAGCAGAGGCTATAGATAGCAGTTAGGCAACGTGTGGCACAGTTATAATACATTATGGTGACATGCAGCCAGAGGGGAATCTAGTGTTGACCTGCTGGAAAACGGAGATGGGTTGGATGGGAGCGGGTGGGCGAATGGATGGGCACAGCAGTACAGTTATGCTGATGATTTATTGGTCTTTGTCTGTGAGGCTGACAGGTTGTGCCAGCGGAAAATATCAGAACTCTTGGCCTTGGAGCAGTTGGGCAAAGGTGAGAGACAACAATAGATTGTTCCCCGAGGTCACATTTGTTATACGACACTATTATTCCAAACAGTTAAATTCTTAGTAACCTTGTCTGTTAGGGATCTGTTGCACATGACAACAGCATGCAACCAGTCCTTGTTCCAATACAGTCGTGGCACCTGTGCAAATATTTACATGCACATGGACGGATTCACCTACTGTAGTATAAATCGTTCACCCCCTATAAAAATCATGTAAATGTTTACACACAAGGCTTCATAATTAATCCTCTCTCTGTCCTCCACACAAACCCCTATACAAACAGGGGCGCTCTTCCAACAGAGGCCAGAGACCACCTTTGCCACCAATGTAGAGAATGAGGAGGAAGTGGAGTTCTCATTCATTAAAGGGTAAAGGGGGAAACCAAGTCCAGTATGTCAAAAGGTACCTTTTCTTTGTTCTTTCTATTCAAATATGTCAGATTTGAATCTATTACACAAGCAATTACTTTAACATGTGCAAAGTATTAACTGTGAAGTTATGTGATTATCTGTGAAGGGAAATATGCTGCATGAAGACAACAGAATCATTCACTCACTGGATGCAATCCAACCATCTCAACTGACATAACCATTTTATTGATGTCCTTGTTTCTTGTCAATGAAGTTAGTTGGAGATGAGAAAGGCCTACCTGTCACGAAACACTTCGATAGCAGGAGGGGTGAAGTCAGGCGCAGGAGACTGAGGTCTGTGAAACACACGTTTAATCAAGCCTTGTAAAAATGCCACAACAAGGCATGGTGCACAATAATACAAAAGGAGAACAGCTCCAAAAATACTAAGGGACGGGACGCAGCCCGGCAACCCTAATGCCTAAAACACGCAGCGTAATAAGGAAATTACAATATTCCCCTTCGTGCCCAAAAGACACATAAACATAGATCGGTGGCAGCTAGTAGGCCGGCGACAATGACCGCCGAGCACCGCCCGACCGGGGAGCGGCGCCACCTTCTGTGGACGTTGTGACACTACCTTGCCAAATCATATCTGACTGCATGTAGAATAACTATGAGACCTCACCTCAGTTCCCTTAAATGGAGTTTGGAGGTAAATCATGTGCGTAAGCACTAGCGGTTCTGGGGGGGCAGTGCCCCTGTGACAACAATTTTGGACCCCCTTGTGGGCCCCCTAAATGTGGAGTATGAAATAATTTTTACATAACAAATTTTTGCCATCTTTCTTTTTTTACAACCATTATTAGACAGTGGCAATGATGATGATTATGAACATGGTCTTTTGCCTGCTAATGCCTGCAATGCAGTGAAGAAAACAATATGACAACAACAATGTCTAATGTAACTGGCCCCTCTAACAGTACAACTGGCCCAAGCTTGGCCCCCCCAGTTGAAATGGTCTAGAACCACCACTGGTAAGCAGCAACATTCTTCAGCAAATGTTAACCGATTCGTCTACTCAACGCAAGGTCCTACCAGCTGTGCGCGCACGGAGCTGCTCGGGCTTCTTTCACCATCGAGTATGAGCATCCTCATCATCAGACAGGATTTAAGAGCGCGTTCTAAAACTCGTTGGGATGTTTTTATTGCATTTGGATTCATATGATTTTAAATGTAATAAAAAAAAATGTTTTAACTACATCATACCAACTAGCCGATTCACTTCTACCCCAGTCTTTATCTCTGAGAAAACCTTTTAAGGTAAGGTAAGGTTATATTGAAACGTTATGGAAACGTTCAACGTGGGCGTTATTTGCGTTTCCTGCATAGTAGCCTATCATCCATATGCATTAATATTAGTGTTTGTGATACCGTTATAAACATTTCTATTATTTGGTTATGTTATGTTGTTTTTATTGTTAATAATATTCAAAATAATGCATGTGGGCACTGAATAAAGATCCTGTTAATCTGTTTTGGAAACTTGTGTTCCTGGGTTTTAGTCTAAAGATGTCACTGATGTTTGGGAAAGCAAGGAGTTGTAACTTCTCTGCCATCCCCGAGGGGGGACAACCTGAGGTCAATGTGGTCATCCTTGGAGTGACGGGCTCAGGAAAATCAGGTGGCCCACCCATCTTTTTCCCTTTTCTCCTTCATATGCTATTGGATTGATTTAGTGTTTATTGTTAAAACATTAGTGATGTTTAGGTTGGTTTCATATTGTGTTCTGCCACTTAATATACACTGAGTAAACCAAACATTAGGAACTTGCCTTGATTTGTCATCCCTAGTATTTGTAGTGGAGTAGATCCCAGTTTTGTTTACATTTTAATCTAGTTTCAATAGTCCCAGTTTTGATAGTTTGTTATTCATGAAAAGCAATCTACTTCTATCTGATATTTCATTGGAGTGTTTATATAAAAACAGGGTTCCCTTGCCCCATTTGGGACACTAGATTGTACAGTGTGACAGACTGACAACAAAGAGCTTAATCTAAACAGGAAGTGAAGGATTCCCTTCTCTCTTTTCAGCGTTGACTGTCAAATTTCTCACCAAGCGCTTCATCAGTGAATATGACCTCAATCTAGGTAAGCTTCCATTTGCTACCTTCTGAAATAAAATGCAATTGTCAAGAAATTTCCTTGTTAAATAAATAATTTAGGCTCTGTCCTAACATCCCCTCTAATACCATTTAGATTCACGCTGTGCATTGGGAATGCCTTTTATGGTAGGCTAGTATGGACATTAGAACACCTCTGTAATAGTTTGTGTACACTAACTATACAAGAATCGGCAGATGCACTTTCAGAGAAATGTACATTAAACTTGTTCATATTGACTATGAATGACTGTATTGTGATGTTGGGTCAATGTTGTGACATCCATGTTGTGTTCACTGCCATCTAGAGGATACTTACTCTTCTGAGGAGATGGTGGACCAACAGCCTGTCGTTGTGAAAGTTATGGACACAGCTGACCAGGTGGGAATAGTCTTTTTTGAAAGACTATACTACTGCCGTTGTGCCCTTGAGACACTGAACTGCTCCAGGGGCACTGCTCTGCCGCTGACACTGTGCCGCGGTTGGATAATGTGACAGAAGAAAAAAAGGTTTTCAGATTTGCATTGAACACAGAGACAGAGGATGATAGTGAGGAAAGATAGAGGTTGTGTCAAAGGGCAGTAGGTGGGATTCAAACCTGAAGACGTGTGTGCCGTAGGCTGGGGCATTACCATTACAAGAGCCGGGCCACAATGACAGAATTTCTGTGCAAATGGATACCGTTTGAAGATCTATTCTATTCTAAATAAATTGATACGTCTTCTAAAGCCATTGCCACTAATTGTTTTGAAGTGATGACCTTTTCCCCTTGTCTGTCTCTACCGTCAGGACGGCCCAGGGAACTGTGAATGCTACCTCTCGTGGGCCAGTGCCTTCCTTGTGGTCTACAGCATAGACAATAGACGGAGCTTTGAGGGCTGCCAACAGTATCTGGAGGCCGTCACCGTCCACACCAAGACCCTGCAGCCCAAGACCCCCATTATACTGCTGGGCAACAAGCTGGACATGGAGAGATACAGGTGTGTAGCGAATTGGTGGATGGAAGTCCGAGTGGGACTCAAACCTACAACTACTCGTCTGTTAGTGTAATACCTGAGACATTATACCAAGAGGTCCAAACGTCCTGATGAGATTCCGGTGATATAGCTACTAAGCATTGCTGCAGGCGCTCAGAGCTCACTACTGGCTCATATCAGCATAGCCAGTAGCAGCAATACATACCACAGTAGTTAGACATGGAGAGATACCGGTGCAGAAGTCTTGCATGCCAAGATGTCTGTTTTAGACTGTTAGAGACACAGCTGGTGGACATTTAAGAGACAGGTGCATTTAATTAGAAATAGGCTTTCTGTACATGCACACTTCTCAATATAATCTGGTTCATCCCCACCAAGGCTGACCTGCGATTCAAACCCACACCACAGCGACATAACATACTCCAAAAGCCAAGGCATGTCTTGGTCCGGGCTGACAGTGCTTCCAGGAGGAGTGATACCATCCGCAAAGTTCTGTTTTGGCCCATAGCCTCTCAAGTAACACCAAAGCGTTTTGCAGCTCTATGCCTACTTCTGGTAGTCATCTGAAAGCCTGAAATGAAACATCATGTCAGTCCTACTCAATGTTAATGCACACCGCCATCACTGCTGCATGTGTGGCAACTCAAGCCCTCTTAGCTGGTGTTTATGGAAAGACTCATGTTTATTGAAGCACTTCCAGTAAAGTTGATTCATGGCAAGCCTGCAACCACTTATATTTGTCTCCCAGTGTAAGATGTCTTCATGTTGCTATATTTAACCAAAACATATAACGTACATAAATGTATGAAGCAATAATGGCCAGCAGACTTATAGCCACTCCAACACAACTTCTTTTTTTCTTCTAGTTGTAAGACATTGTCATGTTGCTAGTAACAAGGCATGATGTGTAATTAACATTTTTTGTGGGTCAACATTTCTTTGGTTCCATCAGGTGACGTCCTGACAACTGATAGACAGAAATGTTCTTGCAACGTTGCCCATGAAACTTGTCTAGAACATTAATATATTATTTTTCTTTCTCCACAATTTCGATCTTGTCTCATCACTACAACTCCCCAACCGGCTCGGGAGGCGAAGGTCGAGTCATGTGTCATCCGAAACATGGCTCGCCAAGCCGCGCTTCTTAACACCCGCCCGCTTAACCCGGAAGCCAGCTGCACCAATGTGTCAGAGGAAACACTGTTCAACTGACAACCATTGTCAGCTTGCAGGCACCCGGCCTGCCACAAGGAGTCGCTAGCGCACAATGAGTCAAATAAAGCCCCCCCCGGCCAAACCCTCCCCTAACCCGGACGACGCTGGGCCAATTGTGCACCGCCCTATGGGACTCCCGATCACGGCCGGTTGTGACACAGCCCGGGAATGAACCCGGGTCTGTAGTGGTGCCTCTAGCACTGCGATGCAGTGCCTTAGACCACTGCACCACTTGGGAGGCCCAAACATCAATATATTATGTTTGGAGAATATGGCAACCATGTTCTGTGTATGTTTGGTGGGACGTTGATGGAATATTCTCTTAACACTCAGAAAACTGGACACATGAATGTTCTTGCAACGTTCCCTTGAAACATGTCTAGAAAATGTATATCTTAAGTCCTGAGAACATAGTCACCGAATTCTGGGTAAGTTATATTTGAATGGAATAATCTCTTGGAACATTCCTATGAAAACGTTAGTTTATGACCTAATGAGACTTCTAAGGGAACGCTCTCTAAAGTTGTGGGAAAGTTTGTTGTTAGCTAGGGATGTACGGTATGTGATTGACTAATGATATGTGCAAAGTTGCCACATTATAGTACTGATTATAGTGGTCAGTGTGTTTTGGAGCTGTTTAAACTAAAGGGCTTGTTTTCTCTTTCTCCCTCTCTCTCTCTCTCTCTCTCTCCTGTTTTCTCTTTCTCCCTCTCTCTCTCATTCTCACTGTTATCACCTCTCTCTCTCACCCATCCTCACTCACTCACTCCTTATCGCTCTCTCGCTCTCCTTCTCTTCTCTCTCTCACTCTCTTCTCTCTCTCTCTTCACTCCCCATCACCCTGTCTCTCCCACTCTGTCTTTCAGGCAGGTGAGTAAGTTGGACCGCTCGGCCCTAGCCTCCCGTTTCGGCTGCCTGTTCTTCGAGCTGTCTGTCCAGCGGGTCTTCCATGAAGCCGTGAGGGAGGCCAGGCAGGCGGGCGGCAAAAGGAGCCCCCCGTTATGCCCCCTTTACATCAGTGAGGACAACAAGCCATTGTTCAGCCTTGCCACCGTGCCCCCGTTCACCACCCCCTGCTACAAGGAGCTCCCAGTGCCCGCCACCGCCAAGCTGGTGACGGTCAAGTCGTCGCGGGTACAGAGCAAACGGCGGGCACCCACGCTGACGCTGCTCAAGGGCTTCAAGATCTTCCGATGAGTCGATGGAGAATGAGACCAGACTTAAAGACTGGACATTTGAGACTTGTCTCAAACTTGTGCTCAAAGACTTGAGACTTATGCTCAAACCTTGAGACCTAACTTGGACTTGTGCCAGAGACTTGAGACTTAACTTGGACTTGTGCTCAGACTTAACTTGGACTTGTGCTCAGAGACTTGAGACTTAACTTGGACTTGTGCTCAGAGATTTGAGTCTGCCATAGTGGCTTACAATATGGACAAGTGAGAGAACTGTGAAATAGGTTATGAGAGACAATGGACTGTGTCAAATGTGAAAAGCAGAACAAAATGGAGTCAGAATAACATACAACCAAGCCATCAACATACTGTATGCAGCAGAAGCTGTCATGATGGATATCACCATCACTAAGTTGGAGCGTGTACCAAAACATCATGATGACTTACTGCACCTCCAAGTGAAGAGAAGGAACAGTAATTATCAGAGCTCCTTGAGAGATGGACAGTAATGGACTGGTGTTTAAACTGACATTGTGAATGTTGAATTTATATTGCCAAAGTTTTCAAAGTTTGTCTTGAAGTCAGTTACTGGGACAAAGTTATGTTAGTTGCCAAATGTATTGTGATGATTGGAGTGCTTATGATGGTGATGGTATGTTCACTGTAGTGTAGATTGCTGACACTATGCACATGTATTTTTATATACATTTTAATAAGCTTTAAAGGAAAACTAATTTGATCGAATGAAGACATTTTGTTACATGTTTTAAGTTATTTAATGTTGTAACACATAAAGTAGCAAGTCAATCTTTGAGTTAAAGGCCCAGTGCAGTCAAAATTCTGTTTTTCTGTGTTTTATATTATATTGTACAACAGTTGATGAAACTAACACTGTAAAAGTGTGAAAAAATTTGATCAGTGTTATTTCCTGATAGTTGCTGGTTTCTAATCAGCAGGTTTGCATGACCGGGAGTTTTGGCTTTCCATGGTGACATCACCATGCTATAATTGGTTCATAGACAAATAACAAAGACAGTTCCAAACATCTCTGCCAATAACAGCTAGTTTTCAGTTTTCCCCTCCCATCTCAGACCACTCCCAGACAGTCTTAGCGAAATTCTTGCTTGAGAAATATGTTTTTGCTAAAAAGCATTTTTTGCCAATTTTAATGGAAATCTATTACAGTAAGGTACTTAATTGCTACCCAGTAATGATTTGATATTGATATCAAAACAACTGCATTGGGGCTTTAACTTCATATATACATCGATTTCACGAGTTGTGGGCGCCCTCCTCAGGCTCATCAGAGTAACAACTGTTGCATTTTTTGTAACTTAAAACACATTTTTATACTATTGTATGCTAATGCCATCCCAACCAAAATTACAAAACAGAACTATTTTGATATGAACAGTTTTATTTCCTTATTGTAAATACTGCAATTGGTGGAATGCTTTTATAACACAATGACAATCTATCTTACATATGGAGAGGTGGTATGATGACAAAAGTTAACCAACTGAATTCTGTTTTCTGTCCAAAATATCTATATGTGAATACTCTCTCACAAGAGCTTTCCACTATACTCACAGCAAGATCATTTGAGTTTGGATTATATTAGGATCCCCATTAGCTGATGCCATGACGTCGGCTAATCTTCCTGGTGTCCAGCATTATAACTAAAATTACTTTACAAATAAAATTACAAAAGAGATGTATAAAGAGAAGTTTGATCTTCCAATCTTAATGTTATCTCAGACCATGTTTAGTTGCCTTTTAGTGCTTCCCAAGTAGACTAAAGTTGAATAGCTTATGACACATGGTTTATAAGTGTTCCTACATACTGCCAAGTGACATAGGAAAACTTTTCACTACACTATAAACAACACGTTGCACTTCTTCATGACCAAAAACAACATTTACAAACTATTTGGTATCCCAAATAGTTGGTTGCGATGTTTCGACGGCCAGTAATGTTTACAGTAGATGTATATTCCAAGCATTGCTGAAACTGCAACCAAGAAAGTACTTGTGAATGATTACTGTGATACTGCACATCTTGTACACAGCATTATTTGTAGTAGTTATATACCCTTTTCACACTACTGAGCCAAGTCAAGCTGTACTGCGCTGGCATGGTTACGCATCACAGCACAGTACGGTCTGACTCAGCAAAGTAGTGTAAAAAGGGCATTACAGTAATTAAACAGACAGTGGTTGTTTAAGTTACAGGTAAAAATAAAACAACTTAAAATGACAGTTATGCCTAAGTAAATAGGAGTTTCTGTTCTGCCTCTGCGGAGGAGCAGTAATGAGAAACGTGGCTGTTATATCTCTCTCCTTCATCCCTCTACCACCACTCCCTCCGCTGCCTCCTCTTTCTCTACCTCCTCCACCACCTCAACCACCTCCTCTTTCTTCAACACCTCCTCTTTCTCTACCTCCTCCACCACCTCAACCACCTCTTTCTTCAACACCTCCTCTTTCTCTACCTCCTCCACCACCTCAACCACCTCTTTCTTCAACACCTCCTCTTTCTCTACCTCCGCCAACACCTCCACTTCCCCCTCAGGCTCGGGGTACAGGCTGGACACGTTCCCGTCCTTCCAGGTCACCACAATGTCCCCCGGTTTGAGCCCCTCTACCTCCCCGTTGTCCTGGAGGGGCTTGGCCTGGCTCACTGGGATCTCAGATTGGTTCATACTGACCTGGACAGAGGCGCTGTTGATGGGTTTGACCTCTGAGTTAGTTCTTTGACCTCTAACTTCCGTGACGATGACCTGTAGTTCTTCCGCCTCCGGCTTCATGGCCAGAGCCACCGCCTTGTACTTGGCTATCTTACTCCTGTTTCTGTGTGGAGGATGATGGGAAATGTAGTCACTGTGGTGTAAATGAAGATGACCAGCACGCACAAATATGGCGATTGCTTTTGTTTTCTTCCATAACAGATCCTGTATTTAGGTTCCACGGAGCCTTTGGTTGCATCCCAAATGGAACCCTATTCCCTACATAGTGCACTACTTTTGACCAGGGGCCATAAGGCTAGGGTGTTATTTGGGATGAACACTTTGTTTGGATCATTTATTGTTGTTGACCATAAGTATCTTCACCACACCATGTTTCATAATTGAAGACACATGGGATATTTCTTGTTTAGAATTACAGTGTATTACATTAGTATTTTTGAGTTGAGTGGGTAGACATTAGTCTACTTAAGTTGAGTAAGTGTCAGATAGGGGCTTACTTGTTCGCCATGGAGCCCATTCCCAGAAGCAGACAGCCCAGCAGACTGGCAGCGAAGGACAGACCCAGCATCGCAAACTTCCAGGGAGTTGCTGTGATGACAAAAACACACAGCTGTAACTGCGGAAATTCTTCCCACCGTTATAACCCCACAGGAAATTTCAGAGGTGATCATTGGAACTTGGACCAAGTGGACCAAGTGTGCACTTAACAGCTTTATTTTTTTACAGACTTGGAGTCTTGGCGGGAATAAAAGTTTACTACCATGTAAATCTGACTAAGAGAAAAAGTGCTTCATTATAACCAATCCCTTTATGGAGGCTTTGGGATCAGATCACATAAATGACACCACCAGCTCTACAGTGCCATGAAAAGTGAAAACTGATTAACTGAGTATATATTGTAAGAACAAACTGCTCAGTAGGATAACGTAATGGAGCTGGATAACGCAATGGAGCTGAATAACATAATGGAGCTGAATAACATAATGGAGCTGGATAACGTAATGGAGCTGGATAACATAATGGAGCTGGATAACGTAATGGAGCTGGATAACGTAATGGAGCTGAATAACATAATGGAGCTGAATAACATAATGGAGCTGGATAACGTAATGGAGCTGGATAACGTAATGGAGCTGAATAACATAATGGAGCTGAATAACATAATGGAGCTGGATAACGTAATGGAGCTGGATAACATAATGGAGCTGAATAACATAATGGAGCTGGATAACGTAATGGAGCTGGATAACGTAATGGAGCTGGATAACGTAATGGAGCTGGATAACGTAATGGAGCTGAATAACATAATGGAGCTGGATAACGTAATGGAGCTGGATAACGTAATGGAGCTGGAAAACATAATGGAGCTGAATAACATAATGGAGCTGGATAACGTAATGGAGCTGGATAACGTAATGGAGCTGAATAACATAATGGAGCTGGATAACGTAATGGAGCTGGATAACATAATGGAGCTGAATAACATAATGGAGCTGAATAACATAATGGAGCTGAATAACGTATTGGAGCTGGATAACGTAATAGAGCTGGATAACGTAATGGAGCTGGATAACATAATGGAGCTGTCATATCAAATAGCCTACTTAAGAACAATCCAATCATATCTATTTTACTTGTAATTTCCGAAACAATGGCCATGGATCAGCTCGCTACCCTGAAACAACATTAACCTAATACAACACTAATAATACCCTTTTCACACTATCATGCCAACCTTATCTGTACTGTGCTGGCTTGGCTATTTTCCTTCCACATTGTCCTTTCCAGCAAGGCACAGAACAACTTAGCTCAGTTTGGCTCAGCTCGGTAGTGGGAAAAAGGTACAATAGCTTTGTAAAGAGCAGCACTTACGGTCCTCAGTGCGATAGAACCATCTGAGGAATTCTTTCTGTTCATCGGTCATACCAGGAGGCCCCGCTTTCTGCTCTTCCGCAGGTTTCACCTCAAACTCATCGGGATCGCTCGATGCCCTTTTGGATCCTGCAGGTGCCAATACAAATATACAAACACATATTGCACCACCATCCTCTGTGTTAGTTTTTATGCGGACAAAATGGTGGCCACAATGGCACCATGTGGCCAAGGTGGACTGAGGGACTATTGTGGAAGGACATTGAGTTAATATCTTCTAGCCTAGGTTTGAGAGGCCCATGCTGTATCAATTCACACAAAGCCCCAATCTAACAACTGCTAACTTGTGATGAAGTCAATCATTCAAAAGGAGATGAAAATGTTACATTATTTTCAACATCTTGAGTGCTTATTTGGCTCATTCTAGAGCTTCACTCATGTAAGTCAATTTACACAAAGATCCAATTTCATGCCATGAGGATTTGTTACACAATCAGTGAATTTAAATGTAAATTAAGCGATTAAAAAACTATTGAGATAACAACAATCACTTACTGAGCCTCTCCTGGCATATATCCCCCTCATCCAGAGACCTCCACTTGGTCTGCTTGCTCCTGTGGGACAGCGTCAGTCGTTTCCCGTCTGTGGAGAGCTCCAGAGAACTGTTCTGACTGATCAGCCTGTTCAACTCACACCCCCACCGCAGCCCCCCATCACCCCTGTGTCCCCCATCCTCTACCCCCTCACAGGGTACAGTCTGGATGGGGTTAGAGTGGTGGGCCGACAGGCACCTGGAGGTCCCCACACGCTCCAGGAGACTCTGGTCCCTCCAGATCCACTGCTGGAGAACTGAGTCCAGGTTGCATTTATTCAGCTGCACCAGGCCCGTCTTGGGGAAGTCCTCCAAGCACAGGCTGTGGAGGGTGTTGTGGATCATGAAGCTACTTACCCCTGGAAGTGCAGTATAGTGGACATGCATTGTAGTGAGCGTAGTGTTATGACAAATCAAAAACATGCTTCCACTTGTTGTTGTGGTTTTATGGCAAAAGGAATCAGGGGATTTTTGGTGTTTCAGTGAAAGGTGTACGTGTGAAGGGATAGCATTACCTGGCAAGAGGAGACAGAGTTTGATCCACACACGAAACATGTCTGAAGTGGATGAAATCTGCAATGACTGTTGACATAAATCAGAATGACAATGTATTCCCTTAATCAAGAATACAAGATCAACACTTACACATAATAATAATCATAGTTATGTAAATGTAACTTTTATTATGGCTTGGTTCACATTAGAAAGTTGTATGGTAGTATTCCTGGGATGGTAGTATCCAGCACACATTTTTACTGGGCTTCTCAACCGGCAAAAACAAAGCATAAGTCTGCGTTGAATTAGTGGACCAAAGGGAAACATACACATCCACCTTATAAACTGAGAGTTTATCCAAAGCACTGCCTTTGTGCCGCAATTCCATCTCTACACTCAAAACAACGTTGAAAGTATGTAGAGGCATTGTACCTTGCTAATTCCATTATGTACATGTATATTCCATTACGTACTGTAATAGTGTGTATTAGGCTACAATATTTGGTCCTGAAGAGAAATACTCATCATCGAGTAAACTCTTTAGAAAAGTTGTCCATCATTGCACTTTTATGGCCGATAGCGCGGCGCCAATAAAATGTTAGAGGTTAAATCGAAACATACTCCTATCCCATAAACAAATTCAAATGTAAATGTAGATAATCTAATGGTTGACTCTCTGTGTGTACAGTACACATCAAAAGCTGGTGGTTATCAATCTTATTACCCCAATGATCCTGTTAACTATGATCCAAACATCCTATCAATAAAAGTTGCTATAAGCGTTAACAATCCAAATAAAAATTATACACTACAAGTCCTCCTAACCAATAGCTATATATCATTAATTTAAAAGTAAAAAAATGGATGTACCAATTGCAGACAGTAGCTTTAAAGTAATGAAAACAATTTACTCACTTACCAGGGTCTGTTTCTCTCACAGCCTGACTCGGAGAAGGGAGGTAGTGCAGTAGGGAACATGATTCTACCTGTTGAACATTCACAACGCAGAAGAGAGGCTTTCCAAAGTGCATGTGGGAGGAGATTGGTTCATTGAGTCTCTTGATTATGGCTATATGGCATCTGTAAATGTTCCCTTTATAGCTGGGGATATGGGGACTTTTTATGTGGTGCAATGTGTTCTTCATTTATTAACGAATGCATAGTCGGGAAGTAGTTGGGGATGTTATTGCTAGAGAGAAATGTTGAGACAGGTGAAACAGCCTCCTTATAGTGATGGCAGTCTTTTCTTTCTCAATGATAAGAAGTTGTGAATGCTTCATTAGGCTACTGTAAACTACTGCCTAGTGTACTGCACCACAACTGGGCCTACTTCATTACAATCTTCTCCTAACTCAATGGAATGGAATCCATCCTGTGCTCAAGCTTTTAAACTCATTATCCTTGCATCGACAAGGTCAGTGACCAGGGTTGCTTGGTTACTGTTTAGTTAGCCTTGCTGGGGCCTTGCCATTGCAGTTTGTAGACATGGGAGGAAAACAGTCTGTGTTTGGTCAAACATCTGGCACATGTGGAACTGTCGTGATATCTGTCTGTTAAACAAGAGACTTAAAGCGATTTTTATTTCTTTATGGCAAGTATGTTTTACAGTTAAAGGTATATGACCTCCAGGTCATCTACCATACCTTAGCAGAGGAGAAAGAAGTAGGCTGGCCTTTTAAGTGACTGAGTTAAACGGTTTTGTGAACACAAAGACATTATTTGCCAACACTTTAAAAATCAACAGGATGAGGATACTCAAATAACAAATAATTTTGTTTGTTGGTTGTGAAGATACCCTAAAAACACACTACTTCGATACAGCTACGACCAGAAGTGACTTTTTTGTAGCAGGTTAGGAGAATTTACGCAGCAGGTAAGGAGAATCAACATAGCAGGTTAGGATAATTAGATTAAGGTTAGGAAAAGGGTTAGGGTTTGGGTTAGCGAAAATGCTCTCATATCATAACCTGCAATGAAAAGTAACTTCTGGTCATAGTTGTTTCAAAGTGATGTGTTTTTAGGGAGTCCCATTGGTTGTGGTTGGAATAAAGTCAATTATTTACATTTATAATATCCCTTCTCTGTGAGGAAAATACATAACCTCAAATAAACAGTTTAGTTCCATGGGAGAGAACTTGATTATCTCTGAGTTCCCTGAATTCCTATCGGATCTTGTAGTCATAGCAGATAATATTCTAATTTTTGGTGACTTTAACATTCACATGGAAAAGTCCACAGACCCACTCCAAAAGGCTTTCGGAGCCATCATCGACTCAGTGGGTTTTGTCCAACATGTCTCTGGACCTACTCACTGCCACAGTCATACTCTGGACCTAGTTTTGTCCCATGGAATAAATGTTGTGGATCTTAATGTTTTTCCTCATAATCCTGGATTATCGGACCACCATTTTATTGCGTTTACAATTGCAACAAATAATCTGCTCAGACCCCAACCAAGGAAGATTAAAAGTCGTGCTATAAATTCTCAGACAACCCAAAGATTCCTTGATGCCCTTCCAGACTCCCTCTGCCTACCCAAGGACGTCAGAGGACAAGAATCAGTTAACCACCTAACCGAGGAACTCAATTTAACCTTGCGCAATACCCTAGATGCAGTTGCACCCCTAAAAATTAAAAACATCTGTCATAAGAAACTAGCTCCCTGGTATACAGAAAATACACGAGCTCTGAAGCAAGCTTCCAGAAAATTGGAACGGAAATGGCGCCACACTAAACTGGAAGTCTTCCGGCTAGCTTGGAAAGACAGTACCGTGCAGTATCGAAGAGCCCTCACTGCTGCACGATCATCCTATTTTTCCAACTTAATTGAGGAAAATAAGAACAATCCGAAATTTCTTTTTGACACTGTCGCAAAGCTAACTAAAAAGCAGCATTCGCAAATGGAGGATGGCTTTCACTTCAGCAGTAATACATTTATGAACTTCTTTGAGGAAAAGATCATGATCATTAGAAAGCAAATTACGGACTCCTCTTTAAATCTGGGTATTCCTCCAGGGCTCCATTGTCCTGAGTCTGCACAACTCTGCCAGGACCTAGGATCAAGGGAGATACTAAAGTGTTTTAGTACTATATCTCTTGACATAATGATGAAAATAATCATGGCCTCCAAACCCTCAAGCTGCATACTGGACCCTATTCCAACTAAACTACTGAAAGAGCTGCTTCCTGTGCTTGGCCCTCCTATGTTGAACATAATAAACGGCTCTCTATCCACCGGATGTGTACCAAGCTCACTAAAAGTGGCAGTAATAAAGCCTCTCTTGAAAAAGCCGAATCTTGACCCAGAAATTATAAAAAACTATCGGCCTATATCGAATCTTCCATTCCTCTCAAAAATTTTAGAAAAAGTTGTTGCGCAGCAACTCACTGCCTTCCTGAAGACAAACAATGTATACGAAACGCTTCAGTCTGGTTTTAGACCCCATCATAGCACTGAGACTGCACTTGTGAAGGTGGTAAATGACCTTTTAATGACGTCAGACCGAGGCTCTGCATCTGTCCTCATGCTCCTAGATCTTAGTGCCGCTTTTGATACCATCGATCACCACATTCTTTTGGAGAGATTGGAAACCCAAATTGGTCTACATGGACAAGTTCTGGCCTGGTTTAGATCTTATCTGTCGGAAAGATATCAGTTTGTCTCTGTGAATGGTTCGTCCTCTGACAAATCAATTGTAAATTTCGGTGTTCCTCAAGGTTCCGTTCTAGGACCACTATTGTTTTCACTATATATTTTACCTCTTGGGGATGTCATTCGAAAACATAATGTTAAATTTCACTGCTATGCGGACGACACACAGCTGTACATTTCAATGAAACATGGTGAAGCCCCAAAATTGCCCTCGCTAGAAGCCTGTGTTTCAGACATAAGGAAGTGGATGGCTGCAAATGTTCTACTTTTAAACTCGGACAAAACAGAGATGCTTGTCCTAGGTCCCAAGAAACAAAGAGATCTTCTGTTGAATCTGACAATTAATCTGGATGGTTGTACAGTCGTCTCAAATAAAACTGTGAAGGACCTCGGTGTTACTCTGGACCCTGATCTCTCTTTTGAAGAACATATCAAGACTGCTTCAAGGACAGCTTTTTTCCATCTACGTAACATTGCAAAAATCAGAAACTTTCTGTCCAAAAATGACGCAGAAAAATTAATCCATGCTTTTGTTACTTCTAGGCTCGACTACTGCAATGCTCTACTTTCCGGCTACCCGGATAAAGCACTAAACAAACTTCAGTTAGTGCTAAATACAGCTGCTAGAATCCTGACTAGAGCCAAAAAAATTGATCATATTACTCCAGTGCTAGCCTCCCTACACTGGCTTCCTGTTAAGGCAAGGGCTGATTTCAAGGTTTTACTGCTAACCTACAAAGCATTACATGGGCTTGCTCCTACCTATCTTTCCGATTTGGTCCTGCCGTACATAC
Source organism: Salmo trutta (assembly GCF_901001165.1). Lineage (NCBI taxonomy): Eukaryota > Metazoa > Chordata > Actinopteri > Salmoniformes > Salmonidae > Salmo > Salmo trutta. The sequence continues at coordinate 11,394,893 of NC_042985.1, forward strand.
CTACACGTACGCTACGGTCACAAGACGCAGGCCTCCTAATTGTCCCTAGAATTTCTAAGCAAACGGCTGGAGGTAGGGCTTTCTCCTATAGAGCTCCATTTTTATGGAATGGTCTGCCTACCCATGTGAGAGACGCAGACTCAGTCTCAACCTTTAAGTCTTTACTGAAGACTTATCTCTTCAGTAGGTCCTATGATTAAGTATAGTCTGGCCCAGGAGTGTGAAGGTGAACGGAAAGGCTGGAGCAACGAACCGCCCTTGCTGTCTCTGCCTTGTCGGTTCCCCTCTTCCCACTGGGATTCTCTGCCTCTAACCCTTTTACAGGGGCTGAGTCACTGACTTACTGGTGTTCTTCCATGCCGTCCATGGGAGGGGTGCGTCACTTGAGTAGGTTGAGCCACTGACGTGGTCTTCCTGTCTGGGTTGGCGCCCCCCCCTTGGGTTGTGCCGTGGCGGAGATCTTTGTGGGCTATACTCGGCCTTGTCTTCGGACGGTAAGTTGGTGGTTGTAGATATCCCTCTAGTGGTGTGGGGGCTGTGCTTTGGCAAAGTGGGTGGGGTTATATCCTGCCTGTTTGGCCCTGTCTGGGGGTATCATCGGATGGGGCCACAGTGTCTTCTGATCCCTCCTGTCTCAGCCTCCAGTATTTATGCTGCAGTAGTTTATGTGTCGGGGGGCTAGGGTCAGTCTGTTACATCTGGAGTATTCTCTTGTCTTTTCCGGTGTCCTGTGTGAATGTAAATATGCTCTCTCTAATTCTCTCTTTCTCTCTTTCTTTCTTTCTCTCGGAGGACCTGAGCCCTAGGACCATGCCTCAGGACTACCTGGCATGATGACTCCTTGCTGTCCCCAGTCCACCTGGCCATGCTGCTGCTCCAGTTTCAACTGTTCTGCCTGCGGCTACGGAACCCTGACCTGTTCACCGGACGTGCTTGTTGCACCCTCGACAATTACTATGATTATTATTATTTGACCATGCTGGTCATTTACGAACATTTTAACATCTTGACCATGTTCTGTTATAATATCCACCCGGCACAGCCAGAAGAGGACTGGCCACCCCTCATAGCCTGGTTCCTCTCTAGGTTTCTTCCTAGGTTTTTGGCCTTTCTCAGGAGTTTTTCCTAGGGAGTTTTTCCCAGCCACCGTGCTTCTTTCACATGCATTGCTTGCTGTTTGGGGTTTTAGGCTGGGTTTCTGTACAGCACTTTGAGATTTCAGCTGATGTACGAAGGGCTATATAAATAAATTTGATTTGATTTGATTTGAAGGTTTGACCACATAATATACATCTCTGCACAGGCCTCTTCTTAGGGACTCACGCCTCGATCACACTGACAGTGCATTCATTCCGGGACCCCAGAAGTACATTCATTCCAACGGCAGTTGCATTGCGTTCTATGTGGTGCTAAACATAGGATTTAAAAAATGTATGCGTCAAACTGTATGCTTAGACGAGTTGACAGAAATGTTAGCAGAAGGTGAATGTTGCACGTATATCCAGATGATGCTGCGTTCTATTTTGCGCAGGTGAACTATCGGTGTGATCAAGGCGTCACTGTCTAGTCGGAACTAAAAGTGTCTGATCAAACGAAGGGAGAACTATTTTCAATAGAACCGGAAACATGGTGTATGTCAAGAAAAAACATGGCGGCGCCCGTATGTAGAAATACCTTAACGTTATAGCTGACATTAATCAAGCTAAATGTTGGACAATATTCATTAACGCTAAAGGTAAGCGTGTCACACGAATAAATCTTAATTCTAGAGGGGCCCTCGTGTAATTTGTTGAGCTTGTCTTGACGAATAAACTAGCCATATTGGAGTCGAGCATTGCTAGCTAATTTTGACACACTGGTGGCATTGGTAGATGCCCGCCCGACCAATGACAGAAGATGTGGAACAATGTCAAGGCAAAAGTAATGGGTCTGAAAATACTCCATGGCTTTTGCAATTATTGCACCCAGAGGCATGCATCTGTTGGCGTGTGGGTCAAAAGAACGCCGGAGAAACATAGACGTTGTGGACAAGTCCCTGGCAAGACCCGCCTATTTGCCACTAGGAACTACTTATCAACAGAACCACCTTGGAGGGTCCTTTTCTTTGGGACAGATGATTTTGCTGTTGAATCCCTCAAGCTGCTCTCTGCGTCTAGGTATGACACCCACAACAATTTACATGCCAGTGAGCAAAGAGGAGAGAGTCTTTGCAGTGAGTAACTTTAACCTGGTCCCATATCTGTTTGTGCTGTCTCATAAGAGTTGGAGCAACAGTACGAACAGATCTGAGACCAGGCTAGAGTAACTTCTCGTCGCCTAATGTCAGTTGTTTGCTGTCATTATTTGTCGCAGGGACTCCAATGACCGAGTTGTGGAATCACTTGAGGTTGTCACACTATCCAATGACGTCCCTGTGAAGAAGTTTGCTGATCAAAACAAACTGCCCGTTCATGTCTGGCCTCTCGGGGATCTTCAAGGGCGGTTCGATGTCGGGGTGGTGGTGTCATTTGGCTGCTTGCTTCGGGAAGGACTTATCAACCAGTTTCCATGGTGAGTAACTTCTCTGAAAGTGACTCATGCAATACAAGTGTAACATTATAGCTTCTGTCCCTGTGTGCCCCGAGCTGGGTGCAAACCAGGGACCTGCACACAACACTCTGACTCGCCACCAAAAGAAGCATTGTCATTACCACTGACCCAGAATGTACTTGTAGATCTCAGGGCGGGCGACATCACTTGCTCCATGGTAGCTATTATGTTCCATATCAGCTACACAAGCAGCAGACTCCCCAAGAAGTGTCAATCTTATGAACACCTCCCAAGAGTCAAACCCTGACGGTGTCCAATCTGTTTGATTGTGAGAGTTGCAGCATGTGTGTCTGTTGCCTCTATTCCAGTGGGATCCTGAATGTCCACCCCAGCCTTCTCCCCAGATGGCGCGGCCCCGCCCCAGTGTTCCACACCATCCTACACGGAGACACTATCACCGGGGTCAGCATCATGCAGATACGACCAAAGAGGTAGGCTAACGTGACCCAGAGCTACTTTCTGTCCCCTTCCCTCCTTTCTTCTCTCCCTTTCCTCATGGTGCTGAGGGAGGAAGGGTAAGTCATGAAAGGGACCAGTCATCTGCCAGTAACATGGACCTACTATCGACAAGCAAAAGTGAGGGATGACATTAGCAGATGGTTGTTTGTTCAAATGCATATTTAGGGATGGTTTCCCAACCTAATCCTGGACTGAAAAGCCCTTTTAATGGTGATTTTCCCCATTGAGCATGTGTTATAGTTCTGTACAGGACAGCTTTATCTGGGTCCAGGAAACTGGACAATAAAGTCTCCAGAGGCCACCAGATTGCAATAGGCCTATATATAATAGTGTACTCTACTACTGTATTCACTGTCAAAGCGCATACTGCTATTCCTTTGCACCTCAGTGTGTCTCTGATCTCTGTGTTCCAGTAAACCTCAGTGTGTCTCTGTGTTCCAGTAAACCTCAGTGTGTCTCTGTGTTCCAGTAAACCGCAGGGTGTCTCTGTGTTCCAGTACACTGCAGGGTGTCTCTGTGTTCCAGTAAACCGCAGGGTGTCTCTGTGTTCCAGTAAACCGCAGGGTGTCTCTGTGTTCCAGTAAACCTCAGTGTGTCTCTGTGTTCCAGTAAACCTCAGTGTGTCTCTGTGTTCCAGTAAACCTCAGTGTGTCTCTGTGTTCCAGTAAACCTCGGTGTGTCTCTGTGTTCCAGTAAACCTCGGTGTGTCTCTGTGTTCCAGTAGACATCAGTGTGTCTCTGGTCTCTGTTATAGGTTTGATGTGGGTCCCATTCTTCACCAGGAGATCTACCAGGTCCCAGACAACTTCACAGCTGACCAGCTAGGAGCTACTCTGGCCGCCAAGGGAGCCCAGCTGGTGAGTGCACTTCACACTGTGTAGTTCTAGCACCCTATTCCCATCCAGTGTACTACGTGGCTCGAGTCTTATGTGACTCTGTTGGTCAAATGTAGTGCACTACATGGGGAATAGGGTGTGATTTGAGCTCACTCATTTGGGACGTACATCCACAGAGCTCAATCCATTTGAAAAGGCTTGTCAGAAACCAGTCATGGTTAATGTAAGCCCTCTTTTATGGGACCTTTATTATTTTGCTTGAACAGTTGATTGACACATTAAGGACCCTTCCAGAGAGAATCACAAACCGAAGGGAGCAAGCTCAAGACGGTGCCACTTTAGGTAAGAACATTTATTTACTGAACCAGACATTTGATGCTAGTAGTAATTACAATTTGAATGATAAACAATCAGCAAGAATTGCAACTTACAGGAGGGTGAAAGCTGTGTGTGCTTTCTAAGCACCCATTCATGCCTCAGCTTAGAGTTGACTCTTCTCAACAGCCCCTAAAATCAGCACATCGATGAGCTGGATCGTATGGGAGGAGCAGACCTGTGTCCAGATCGACCGCCTGTTTCGTGCCATCGCATCCCGGGTAATAAGACAGACCAGTCATGTTCAGTTGGCACGAAACTAGAAAACGTAAAACTAAAGTGAGCAGTCTTATTGGGCGATTTCAGGCTGTTCCGCATCTGTTTCAAAATGATTTTCTAATTTTGTGCATACTCAACATGACCTTGATTTACTGTGACCGGCCTCTAAACACACATTGTCCAGGAGTGTTAAAATAATGCCCTCTTCTCTCTCATTAGATCCCATTGAGAACAATTTGGATGGGCAAGACCATAAAGCTGCTGGACTTTGCTGGCAAATGCAACATTTCACTATCAGGTAATTTCCTCTTTTAATCAGGACTCTTCATTGTTTCCAACACTGCTTGGTGGTAGATGGTGGTTGACTCAGTCAGCTAGTGGTAAGTAGCTGTTTGGATCGGCAGCAGTAGTGCTTGAGTCCACACGCTGCGAAGACAATATCTGGTAACATCCGTTTTGAATATTTTCGGTTGAGAAAGGTTGTGATTGTTTTAATGACAGGTCGAGGGAGGATCCCTGTGCCAGGATCTATGAGTTATCAGAAAGAATCCAACACCTTGGCTGTCTGTTGTAAGGTGCGTGAGCCAGGCTTTTCATCCTTGATACTTTCCATGGTTTACTATTATGTCAAAACACTTCAATTTTTGTCTTATTGAAATATGTCTAATATTAATAAAAAATTATTCACTTCCTGATGTATCATGGCATAATACAAATAATTAACTTGATGGATCCCATAAAAAAAATTGACAAACACTTTGTGTGTTCGGTGGTCAAGGATGGCTGGGTGGGATTCAAGGCAGTGATGCTGAAGAAGAGACTGTCGGCAGCAGACTTCTACAACGGATATCTCCATCAGAGCTTCCAGAACAGATCTGGCCCCCCCAAGCAGGAGTGCCTGTTCCACAGTAACAGAACTGAATTACATTCAGCTGGAGAGGAGAACTCATTGACACAGCTACACGTTGTGCATTAAAACACCATGATGTGGTAATTAAACACAAAACAACCTACTTTAATGTAATTTGATTAGATACATTTCCTGTAAAAAATAAAGGATCTATACTGTCTGTTTTAAGACAACATATTTAAGAGTACACACACGAGTAGTGTTCAGCAGGAAACACTGTGGCAAAACTTTTTGAAACAGAAACTAAAAATGAGCATTTCTTATTGTTCAAGTCCAGGTAGTACGCTCTGTTTCAAAGGTTTTCTCTTGTTTTACACCTACTGGAAACTATTTCCTGATAGCCTATGGAACACATGAATGTAATAATAGTGATATCATGGAGAGGCTGTTGTGTGTGAGTAGTTTATGTTGTTGAATGCAAAACCCTCAAACCTGTTAGACTACCAAAATAACTTGTTGTATTTGCATAAATAAACATTTACAAGGTTCTGTTGCCTTTGTCATTTGCTCTATGACATTATCATTGCCATATTATGCATTGGACTTTGTTATATTTATCACAGTTGTAGAGATGGTGGGGTCTGTTTTAGAGATGTACTCTTCCAGGCCGACTACATTGCAGTCGCGCTGCACAAATTAACCAATGATCGAATGCCACGTCATCTACATTGGGCTCAGATATTAGATTGCAATACTACATTGATACGGCTACTGACATGTTTGAGTTTAAACCTTTATAATAGTAACAGTTGGACCTTTATCCAGGTGTTATGAGATTTGGTGTGAAACTGCTTCCCCCACCCGCTGGGATGCAGCAATTGTGTTTGTCACAGCATGCTGGTCTCGGGGGACATTGTCTGTTAACTGGGAGGCTTTACAAGAGGCACGTACCACTATGGAAGAGAGAAAGAAAGTTCAGAATTGTAGCATTTCACTGACTTAAGTTTTAAACAAAACATTGAAGGAAATGTATTTATTCATTTAACTTGATAAAGTGGGTGTGAATTAGACCAGTGTTGTTCAACCCCCTCGGAGGATTACATCTTTTATTTTAGCCCTGTTGATTCAACTAATCAAGTGCTTGGTAGGCTAATTAGTTCATTAGTGATTAGTGTTAACGATGTATCAGTGAAGTGGTAGAACAAAAATGTCTGGTGGTTAAGAGAGGGTTGGGAAACACTGATTTAGACTGCATGTTTCCTTTAAGTCATAAAGCCAGCTGCCGTTAGCTAGTGTGAATGTGTTTAGGGTGTCATCATACCTCCTCTGTCATCCCTGCTGTCTTCCTACCCTCTGTATTAAAAGGAGGCTTCAGGTAACCTTTGAAGTGCTGCTTCACCAAGTCATGGAAAGTAGATAAGCAATCCTAAAAAGAGCATCAGGAAAGCTGAATATTAGCTACTAGAATGTATTATGCTTTTGGATGTAATTTTAGATGAGGCACAGCTGCAGAAACTATGGTGGATGTGTTACCAGGCCAGTGATTTACTACATTTACCATAAACCCAATTGTAATGTGGCAGTGATTTTATTTGAAACATTTCAACAATGTGCATTATAAAGAGGCAACTATATGTACTGTTCAGTCTACTAAACTGTAGTTAAATAATGGCCTTATAGCCATACCCGTTCTTCCTGTGAACAGATGTAGGTGAACCAGCGGAGCCCGGCGGCCACGTGAGTGATCTCATCCCGGTAGATAACCTCCAGCACCTCCACAGAGCTGCAGACCCCTGGGCAGCGAAGCGGGAGAGGGTCTGGGGGTGCACATCCAGGCCCCTTGCAGGAGGAGAGAGAGGGAGTTAGGTAGATGTACTTTCCCCGAGCCCAGTCGATTAGAAAAGCCAAGAATTTCACCAAGTTTTTGTTTTAGCCACCCTGTGGTTATTTGTGGCCAAGGAGGAGTGAAATTTCTCACACCTATCCAAACCTTTCAGATAATGTGAACCCCATGGGTGTATTAGAAGATGTATCAAGGTAATAGGGACCATAATGTTTCCACTGCACTGATAACATCATCATATTCTGTTGGTGTTGTAATTCAGGTGAATGCTGTACCTGGCTTCATGTACCATATGCACAATGGCTAGCCTCGCCAGAAGGTCGTGGGACGTATCCGTTGCTGACTGCCACAGTCCTGTAGAGACGAGCTGAGGAAGCTCAACTTACACTGGGTGCACTGAAAATGTAATGTATTTTTTCAGAAAACCAACTGTGATGATATTAATAGTTAGGCCAGGATTCAATCCAATCTGCATTATAGCACGCTTGATACTTAAAAGTTCATTTCCGATTGAGCCGATATATGCAGTGTTTACTGTGAATTCGATCTCCACGAACATGGGGAACATTGCCTTTCCAAAGACGCATTGTCTACAAAAGAGATCGGATTGAACCCCGGCCTTAGTCTGGAGAAGCCAGCAAACCACCCACCATTATGAACAGGTAACGCGCCAAAGAAGCTGTCGAGTTCTGTGATCCTCGTCTCTAGTAAGTGATAATGCTGTTGGAACAGTAGAAATTCATTGTATTCCCAGGGTAACAGTCCATCCACTACTCACAACTGATACAGTACTACCACTTTTAATCCTCCTTGAGGAACACTGCCTTGCAGTATTATACAAATATAAACATACTTGGACTATCAATATCTGAAGTACAGACATATAATGTGGATTATTCCACTTTTTTGTTTCAGCTTGTTTTAAAACAATAAGCTGAAACTTCAGAAAGTGAACTATACTTAAAACAACACGTAACAGACCACATTAATTAAATATATGTTAGGACACTGACCTTGGCCTCGTCTCCGGCCACTTTGACAAAGTCGCTGAAGAACTGGCAGGGGCTCTCCAGTGTCCAGTCTGACCGATGAGAAGCGAGCGATGACATCCCAGGACAGGTCTATAGCCCACTGCTCTATGTTAGCCAGGGAGTGGAGGAAGGCTATCCTGCTAGCCTGGTCAGACACATAGTAAACACACACGCTCATATCAATCATCATTGATGAAGCATGGAATGTTGCAGTTCTATAGCCTCGTCCGTACTAAATGTACTAATGGCATGACAATGAATGCTAATACCATGACAACGAATGCTAATGCCACACACATCACACATGCACACACACCATTTACGCTGCTGCTACTATGTATTCTATTATTTATACTGCTGACAGTCACTTTTACCCCTGCTGACCCATCTCGCTCAACTACTCCAGTATCCCTGCACATTGAAATGATGGTGCTGGTACTGATCCTCTATAGAGCTTACAATCTAGTTTTTCCTTCGTATTATTTCTCTTACCTATATATTGAATACTGCATTGTTGGGAAAGAGCTTGCAGTAAGCATGTCACTGTACTGTTTCACACCTGTTGTATCCTGTGAAATGACAAATAAACTTTGATTTGACTTCCGAAGAGATTATTTTATTGCGACAGTGTGTAGTTAGCATGGTAATCTAGGGGTTGTGTAGTTCAATACTGGCATGGGATATGTTCCCTCCTTTTTCTCAACAGTACCATTACCTGTCTCTATCGTCATTCAGTCATTACCTGTCTCTATCGTCATTCAGTCATGTCTGGTCTTCTATTTGTTAGGCTACATGATTGATTGTGATTTATTTAAGTATCTGCTGGCGCCCAGCCCACATGGGCTTACAAGACACTACTAAACACAGTACCATTTTCCTTGTACTCAAAACAAAATAAGATTGTACAAATTATATGCATATACTGTACAATAATCATGGCAAGTACAGCTGCCATCTAGCCCCACTACACAAACAGTACACAAACAGTACAGCTGCCATCTAGCCCCACTACACAAACAGTGAATTAAACAGTACAGCTACCATCTAGCCAGACTACACAAACAGTAAATTACAAACAGTACAGCTACCATCTAGCCAGACTACACAAACAGTAAATTACAAACAGTACAGCTGCCATCTAGCCCCACTACACAAACAATGAATTAAACAGTACAGCTACCATCTAGCCAGACTACACAAACAGTAAATTACAAACAGTACAGCTACCATCTAGCCAGACTACACAAACAGTAAATTACAAACAGTACAGCTACCATCTAGCCCCACAGCACAAACAGTAAATTACAAACAGTACAGCTACCATCTAGCCAGACTACACAAACAGTAAATTACAAACAGTACAGCTACCATCTAGCCAGACTACACAAACAGTAAATTACAAACAGTACAGCTACCATCTAGCCCCACTACACACAGTACAGCTGCCATCTAGCCCCACTACACAAACAGTACAGCTACCATCTAGCCCCACTACACAAACAGTACAGCTACCATCTAGCCAGACTACACAAACAGTAAATTACAAACAGTACAGCTACCATCTAGCCAGACTACACAAACAGTAAATTACAAACAGTACAGCTACCATCTAGCCCCACAGCACAAACAGTAAATTACAAACAGTACAGCTACCATCTAGCCAGACTACACAAACAGTAAATTACAAACAGTACAGCTACCATCTAGCCAGACTACACAAACAGTAAATTACAAACAGTACAGCTACCATCTAGCCAGACTACACAAACAGTAAATTACAAACAGTACAGCTACCATCTAGCCCCACTACACAAACAGTAAATTACAAACAGTACAGCTACCATCTAGCCAGACTACACAAACAGTAAATTACAAACAGTACAGCTACCATCTAGCCAGACTACACAAACAGTAAATTACAAACAGTACAGCTACCATCTAGCCAGACTACACAAACAGTACAGCTACCATCTAGCCCCACTACACAAACAGTACAGCTACCATCTAGCCCCACTACACAAACAGTACAGCTACCATCAAGCCCCACTACACAAACAGTTCAGCTACCATCAAGCCCCACTACACAAACAGTACAGCTACCATCTAGCCACACTACACAAACAGTACAGCTACCATCTAGCCACACTACACAAACAGTACAGCTACCATCTAGCCACACTACACAAACAGTACAGCTACCATCTAGCCACACTACACAAACAGTACACTACACAAAGAGTACATTTCTCCTTCTCCAGGCAGTGTAAACAAACTGAGCAATCTCAAACACTCTGCCTGAAACAAAATCAAGCCCCTGCTTGTCCCGTAACCAGAATACTTCAGGGTTAGAACCAAACACTTTTACAGAAAATAACATGTCTCAGATCGTCATACAAAGGGCTATAAAACACTAAATGGATTTCGTTTTTCATTTCCCAACACAGTAGGCAAAATATCCCCTCTTCAGGCACTGTGTTAAATCTACCCTTCTCTATGCCAGAGGGAGAGGGCCGGATGGGAGTTGAGCACAAACTGACCTTTGGCTTTTTGTTAGGTTCAGGAGGCCATATGGCTCAGGGATATAGTTTTCTTTGATGACAGTATGTTCTAAGTTTTTAGGTTTAAACCATATATCAGCTGCCCATTTTTCCTTGTGGATCAGAAAAAGCTTGTCCTTGATTTGGTTAACACCACATGGTAATTTCTTCCTGAATATGTACTGCAAATCAGTTTCACAAAAATAGGTAATTATCTAGGTCCCAGTCAAACCCTTTTTTTGTGATTCTGCGTTCTGGCATATTCATCAGTCTGTTCCATAGACGTACCATGTCACCTTTTTAACTAACTTCGCAACCCATATCTCCACAGATGGCCAGGTTTCGAGTCAGTTTATGCACACCAAGAAAGCAGCGGATTGCTCTGTTTTGAACATTGTTACAATTAGTATGTACTTTGGATCCCCATACCCCAGCAGCATAGTCCATCACTGGACACACACAGGATTGATACAGTTGAGAATAAGCACAGTAACCAAGGTCCTTTTCATTTGGTCTAAATCATTAACATATAGAGTAAATAAAGTGGGTGAGAGTACGTCTCCCTGCTTTACACAGTACGGGCTTGGAAACCAGGTCATTAACCTGAACACAGGCAACTGGAGCCAGATAAAGAGGTTTGATAACATCAGAGAATCTTCCATCAATTCCCATTTTAATTAGTGGTTAAATCCATATGAATTCAATCACTTTTTGACAGCTTCCCTTTTGATTTAAACAAAACTTTCCATACATGTTTGCTCATGGAAGAAGTGGTCAGAAAGTTACTTTTTGGACCTGAATGCCAAAACATTCAGGAGATAAGATGTGCTCAAAGTTGACCCATTTTGCATACCCCACCATACCATGAGACATCCATGTCATCATCACTGGAAAAGATAAACGGTTGAGTTTGATATAATTCAAAGCTCACAACAAATAGGGTTGTCAAACTAAATTTAAAAAATATATATTAAAAAAATTACCTTTAATGTTAATTATGTAAAAACGCATAAACTCTGATTCTTTTCATATTCGCATATGTTGTAGCTTAAACCCTACTTTACATCATCTGAGGTTTTTGTGTTGTGTCCGCGGTTGAGACACAACATGCTCCTGAATAAAGGGTGTTGTCAAAAAGTGATTGAATTCAAATGGATTTACCCCAGTCTAAAAGCAATTAGGTCTCTATTTACTGCATCAAAAGCCTTCCTAAAATCAATGAAACAGGCAAAAGTTGGTTCTCTCTCTTGAATTCTAGCCCGGACCACTGTAGAGACAGTATAGATGTGCTCTATACATGCTCTGGCTTTCCTAAAGCCATTCTGTTCATCAGCAAGCTGACCAGACAGTTCTAGATAGTGAGAAGAGAGCCTGTTATTTAGGATGCAGGACTAGAATTTACATACAGTGCTAAAGACAATAATCCCTCTATAGTTCAATGGGATTTTAGGCTCGGTTTTTTTAGGATTTCAGAGATTCTGAACTTGTTAGTTCATACTGCCAACCTGTCTGGTCTGAGTGATTAGAGGGTGTTCTTAACACTGACCTGTGTGCCACCTTTGCCACGCTTGATTTTGCCCGGCTGCAGTACGGTCAGGTTCTCCTTCCTGCTTGGCTGGACAGGTGGTGTAGCCTGACCCACCTCTGTTATCTCCCCACTGTTCCACCTCTCCTGGACCTCCAGCGTCATGGCTACCTACAGGGATTGGATCAAAGTCAGTGAGCCAGTGAGATATGCAGGGTTGAACAAATCATCAATGTTACACTATAGTCAAATAAAAGCATTTTGCTGCACCTGCGATAACATCTTCAAATCTGTGTATGCGACCAAAAACTATTTTTGTATGTTTTGCCATGGAAAGTCCAGGGAGTCTCTGCCTGTTTCAGTCATGTTTTTTCTTCATTTGGTGCCTAATGAACACAACCCAACACTCCATTCCCTCCCAGTTTAACACTTTGTGTGGTGGTTAGTGTGAATGGGGCTTGCCTTCTCTTTGGGGTCCGGTGTGCAGAGGATCTTTGTGGCCCAGAAGCACAGTGTGTCCTCAGAGGGTGATGGCTCGACATCATCTGCTGACAACTTGCCTGAGACAAAAAGAGATCTCTTATTAATGTACTTAACATCATTCAAAGCTTTGCCAGAACAAAATATCTTAGCTACTAGCCTGCTCTCAGATCTGTGTGTTCTTGCCTGCTCATCATCAAGCCAACAAGTTTGGCATGACAATTCCTTAAAACCTCTTGAAACGCTGGTCCCGTATGCGGGATCAACATCCAGCGAAAAATCAGAGCGCCATATTCATAACCTAACCATAACCAAATCTAATATTTTTTTTTCTCAAACATAGGACTATTTTACACCGTTTTATAGATACACTTCTCCTGAATCGAACTACGTTGTCCGATTTCAAAAAGGCTTTACAGCTAAAGCAAAACATTACATTATGTTAGGAGAGTACATCGTCAAAATAGCCACACCGCCATTTTCCGACCAACGACATGCATCACAAATAACCAAAAAACAGCTAAATGAAGCACTAACCTTTGACAATCTTCATCAGATAACACTCCTAGGACATCATGTTACACAATACATGCATTCTTTTGTTCGATAAAGTTCATATTTATATATAAAAACAGCATTTTACATCAGCGCGTGACGTTCAGAAAATATTTTCGCCCCCAAATGCATCCGGTGAATCAGCGCTACAATTTACTAAATTACTATTCGAAAACATTTTTTAAATGTAATATTGTCATTCAAAGAATTATAGATTAACATCTCGTGAATGCAACCGCATTGCCAGATTTAAAAATAACTTTACTGGGAAATCACACTTTGCAATAAAAGGGATGCTATGCTCAGAAAAATAGGCCAGGCGATACAGGTTAGCGCCATCTTGGAACCATCTAATATTACATTTAAGTCATATTTTATCAATATCAAATATACTATTGTATACTATTGTAAATATTCCCTTACCTTTGATTATCTTCATCAGAAGGCACTTCCAGGAATCCCAGTTCCACAACAAATGTAGTTTTGTTCGAAAAAGTTAATAATTTGTCCCAATAGCTTCTTCTTGTTAGCGCGTTCCGAAGGCTACTCAAAATGTACTGTAGCGCGCGGGACTTGTCGTCACGAATGTGCAAAAAATATATATTTAAGTTTGTTCAAACATGTCAAACGTTGTATAACATAAATCTTTAGAGCCTTTTTCAATCAGAGCTTCAATAATATTCAAGGGGGACGATTGCATTGTCTTACTAAACGTTTCGAAAGGGGAGGGTAGCCATGGGCGCCTGCATCATAGTGGTAATGGCCCTCCCCCTGTGACCAACTTCCAAAGCCTCTCTTTCGGTCAGTTTGTACCATAGAAGACTCAAACCACTTTGTAAAGACTGCTGACATCTAGTGGAAGCATTAGGAAGTGCTCAATGAATCCTAACTCACGGTGTGTTTTATAGACAAAGTGCTGAAGGTGAGTCCACAAATCAGATTTCCACTTCCTGCATGGAATCTGTCTCGGGGTTTTGACTGCCATATGAGTTCTGTTATACTCACAGACACCATTCAAACAGTTTTAGAAACTTTAGAGTGTTTTCTATCCAAATCTACTAATTATATGCATATCCTAGTTTCTGAGTTTGAGTAGGAGGCCGTTTAAAATGGGCATGTCTTTTTTTCAAAATTCGCTGTAGCGCCCCCTATCTTTAACGTGCGTCAAGATGATAAGGAGATGGCAAGAGTGCAGAAACAGACTGTCACCCAGGCTACAGTACTTTCCTTTATGTAATTGTCAGAAAAACCTGTCTCTCGCCCCCAAGCACACACATAAATGCCACATTGACTTCTTTATGAAGCCGATGGTGGTAATACATATCAACCTTCCCTTTATCACACTGTTACAGGAAACCTATATTTAGACTACTAGGAATAAATAGGCTCTGTTGGAGACCATCTCTCTCTACCTGTAGTCCCATGGAAGAGGCACCTGTCTCCAGGCAGAAGTCAAAGTGATGCCAGGGACAGACCAGCACCCTCTTCCCATCTCCCAGGTCCTCAATGTTACCGAGGTCAAGAGGGCCTCCTGCGCCAAGACGGGGGTTGTAATGATGAAAGACATCATAGTATGGTGACCATGATCATTTCTTTCTTATAGCATACTCTCATCCTTCTGGTTTATCCTATAGCCACGTAGTTGTTTATGAATTAATCATCATAACAGCAAGCTACCATAGCATAGTGCTGAGTGATTAATTGCATGCCATCAATTAGGCTAACTTATACCTTCCTGGGGACAGGATGAATCCATAGCCCAGAATCTGTCATCTTCTGTGTGAACCAGGACAATGTGTTCACCATCCTCAGAGTACAGCCTTGGGGAAACGTAGAGAAGTCATGCACCAAGTTAGACCATCTTTTCAGAATAGACAAGGGCAGCTAATGTGTATAAATCATATAGATTGGGGAGATCAACAGTTAGCTAGCTAGCTGCTGCTATTCTAGCTAATTGGACTGTTTACTTTGTGCATGGTGAGTCAAAATCACACTTCTTTCCTACACATTGCCAGTTTCCGTCTTTGACAATTTCTCTTAATGCAGCGACTAAATCTTCCTCGAAGTGATCCATTTAAAATATTCGATGCAGAAAATAGTAGTAAGAGTAATGTTTTGCATAACTAGCTTGTTACTGCTGCCGTCCCTGCCGATGTGTGGCAGAATTGTTTTCTTCTGAACTACAAAATCAAATTGTTTCAACCGGATGTTGGTACTCCACGAATTCTGCCCGACATAAAATCCCTAAGGTATAACAACAACCTAAAACATATCCAAGACAAACCTTTGACAGGCTATGCAAAAAGATAACACTTGAGACAAAGAATGAATGCATAGAAATGTATTTGTTGATTAGACTAGATTTAGAATTACAATTAACAGTCATTTTCTCATTTTGATATGGTTGATTACATTAAATATATATATATACATATATATACATATATATATATACACTGCTCAAAAAAATAAAGGGAACACTTAAACAACACAATGTAACTCCAAGTCAATCACACTTCTGTGAAATCAAACTGTCCACTTAGGAAGCAACACTGATTGACAATACATTTCACATTCTGTTGTGCAAATGGAATAGACAACAGGTGGAAATTATAGGCAATTAGCAAGACACCCCCAATAAAGGAGTGGTTCTGCAGGTGGGGACCACAGACCATTTCTCAGTTCCTATGCTTCCTGGCTGATGTTTTGGTCATTTTTGAATGCTGGCGGTGCTTTCAGTCTAGTGGTAGCATGAGACGGAGTCTACAACCCACACAAGTGGCTCAGGTAGTGCAGCTCATCCAGGATGGCACATCAATGCAAGCTGTGGCAAGAAGGTTTGCTGTGTCTGTCAGCGTAGTGTCCAGAGCATGGAGGCGCTACCAGGAGACAGGCCAGTACATCAGGAGACGTGGGGGAGGCCGTAGGAGGGTAACAACCCAGCAGCAGGACCGCTACCTCCGGCTTTGTGCAAGGAGGAGCAGGAGAAGCACTGCCAGAGCCCTGCAAAATGACCTCCAGCAGGCCACAAATGTGCATGTGTCTGCTCAAACGGTCAGAAACAGACTCCATGAGGGTGGTAGAGGGCCCGACGTCCACAGGTGGGGGTTGTGCTTACAGCCCAACACCGTGCAGGACAATTGCCATTTGCCAGAGAACACCAAGATTGGAAAATTCGCCACTGGCGCCCTGTGCTCTTCACAGATGAAAGCAGGTTCACACTGAGCATGTGACAGACGTGACAGAGTCTGGAGACGCCGTGGAGAACGTTCTGCTGCCTGCAACATCCTCCAGCATGACCGGTTTGGTGGTGGGTCAGTCATGGTGTGGGGTGGCATTTCTTTGGGGGGCCGCACTGCCCTCCATGGCTCGCCAGAGGTAGCCTGACTGCCATTAGGTACCGAGATGAGATCCTCAGACCCCTTGTGAGACCATATGCTGGTGCGGTTGGCCCTGGGTTCCTCCTAATGCAAGACAATGCTAGACCTCATGTGGCTGGAGTGTGTCAGCAGTTCCTGCAAGAGGAAGGCATTGATGCTATGGACTGGCCCACCCGTTCCAAAGACCTGAATCCAATTGAGCACATCTGGGACATCATGTCTCGCTCCATCCACCAACGCCACGTTGCACCACAGACTGTCCAGGAGTTGGCGGATGCTTTAGTCCAGGTCTGGGAGGAGGTCCCTCAGGAGACCATTCGCCACCTCATCAGGAGCATGCCCAGGCGTTGTAGGGAGGTCATACAGGCACGTGGAGGCCACACACACTACTGAGCCTCATTTTGACTTGTTTTAAGGACATTACATCAAAGTTGGATCAGCCTGTAGTGTGGTTTTCCACTTTAATTTTGAGTGTGACTCCAAATCCAGACCTCCGTGGGTTGATAAATTGGATTTCCATTGACTATTTTTGTGTGATTTTGTTGTCAGCACATTCAACTATGTAAAGAAAAAAGTATTTAATAAGATTATTTCTTTCATTCAGATCTAGGATGTGTTGTTTAAGTGTTCCCTTTATTTTTTTGAGCAGTATATATATATATATACATATATATATATATATATAAACGAAATTACAATGACAACAATTAACCTCAAGGCCAGCAGATGACGATGCAGCCAGCTATACACTTGTATCCCCCATGGACAGGTTTGTACATAAAATATTCTCCATTCACGCTGCAAGGGTGTCCATTTCCTCCTTAACTTGATTTATTGGCGATAATGCCGCAGGGGAAAAAAACAGGGAAAGTATGTGTACTTTATGAAACACAATTTTAAACCACCATGCTAGGGTGGCTAATGAGTGTTCACTGATGTTGGAAACTCTGAAATGTTCCACTTGCTAACCTAGGCGGAAGAATCGGATCCTGAGTTTCCCACTTCGGTTTGTAACATAATCAACCAATAGGAAGCTTTAAGCAAATAACTTTAATTTTAAGTCACAGATCCCGAGTTTCCGACATGACATGAACGCAGCATAACACCCAGGAACGCTAGTCCCAGATGTGCATATCGCCTTTAGCCATTTAGGCTGCAGCAGTCTGTTGTTTACCGCTGGCTGAAAAAGGGGATGCAATGTCAGGAAGTAGCATTAGCCACTCTAGCATGTTGGTGGAAAATGGTGTTTCATAAAGAATATTATGAAACACGCATATATAACATTTTCCATTCAGGCTGCAAAGGCGTCGATTTCCTCCTTAATTTGATTTAATGGTGAGAAGGTTTGATTTTTTAAATATATATAATATATATATATATATATATTTAAAAAATCAAACCTTCTCACCATTAAATCAAATTAAGGAGGAAATCGACGCCTTTGCAGCCTGAATGGAGAATTTCTTATGTATGAACCGGCCAGAGGTTTATAGCCAGCTGCAAACAATGCCTTTGGACATTAAAGAAGAAAAAACTTTTTTTTTTAAACATAAAACTCAATATCGCCATCTGCCGGCCTTTGTGCTAGAAAACAAAATGATTGATATGATCTACTGTTCGACATTGTATCTCAAAATTGCCAGGAGGAACATACAGACTGCAGGCATTCAAGTCAGTGAATGTTTGAAACTGAACTGAATTGTAAGTGTATCTACATAGTGACCTACAGTACCAGTCAAAAGTTTGGACACACCTACTCATTCAAGGGGTTTTCTATGGAATCATGTAGTAACCAAAAAAGTGTTAAACAAATCAAAATATATTTTAGATTTTTCAAAGTAGCCACCCTTTGCCTTAATGACAGCTTTGCACAATATTGGCATTCTCTCAACCAGATTTTTTTCTTCTTTTAAAACTTTATTTAATTAGGCAAGTCAGTTAAAAACAAAATCTTATTTACAATGACGGCCTGCCAAAAGGAAAAAGGCCTCCTGCGTGGATGGGGGCTGGGATTAAAAATATAATTTAATTAAATACAAATATAGGACAAAACACACATCACAACACTACATAAAGAGAGACCAAAGACGACAACATAGCATGGCAGCAACACATGAAAACACAGCATGGTAGCAACACAACATGACAACAACAGCTTCATTTCATTTCATTTAACAGGTGTGCCTTGTTAAAAGTTTGTGGAATTTCTTTCCTTCTTAATGCGTTTGAGCCAATCAGTTCTGTTGTGGCATGGTCGGGTTGGTATACAGAAGATGACCCTATTTGGTAAAAGATCAAGTCCATATTATGGCAAGAACAGCTCAAATAAGCAAAGTGAAACAACAGCCCATCATTACTTTAAAACATGAAGGTCAATCAATCCGGAAAATGTCAAGAACTTTTAAAGTTTCTTCAAGTGGAGTCTCAAAAACCATCAAGCGCTATGATGAAACTGGCACTCATGAGGACCCCACAGGAAAGGAAGACCCAGAGTTACCTCTGCTGCAGAGGATAAGTTCATTAGAGTTAGCCCCAGAAATTGCAGCTCAAATAAATGCTTCACAAAGTTCAAGTAACAGACACATCTAAACATCAACTGTTCAGAGACTGCGTGAATCAGGCCTTCATGGTCGAATTGCTGCAAAGAAACCACTAATAAAGGACACCAATAAGAAGAGACTTGCTTGGGCCAGGAAACACAAGCAATGGACATTAGACCGGTGGAAATGTGTCCTTTGATCTGATGAGTCCAAATTTGAGATTTTTGGTTCCAATCGAGTAGGTGTAGGTGAACGGATGATCTCCGCATGTGTGGTTCCCACCGTGAAGCATGGAGGAGGTGGTGTGATGTGCTTTGCTGGTGACACTGTCAGTGATTTATTTAGAATTCAAGGCCCACTTAACCAGCATGACTACCACAGCATTCTGCAGCAATACACCATCCCATCTGGTTTGCGCTTAGTGGGACGATCATTTGTTTTTCAACAGGACAATGATCCAACACACCTCCATGCTGTGTAAGGCCTATTTGACCAAGAAGGAGAGTGATGGAGTGCTGCATCAGATTTCTTCTTTTTTTTGTATTTAACAAGGCAAGTCAGTTAAGAACAAATTCTTATTTTCAATGACGGCCTACTCCGGCCAAACCCAGATGACCTGGTCTCCAATCACCCAACCTCAACCCAATTGAGGTGTTTGGGATGAGTTGGACCGCAGGGTGAAGGAAAAGCAGCAAACAAGTGCTCAGCGTACTGTGTGTTGGAACTCCTTCAAGATTGTTGGAAAAGCATTCCAGGTGAAGCTGGTTGAGAGAATGCCAAGAGTGTGCAGATCTGTCATCAAGGCAAAGGGTGGCTACTTTGAATAATCCAAAATATATTTTGATATGTTTAACAATTTTTTGATTACTACATGATTCCATGTGTTATTTCATAGTTAATGTCTTCACTTATTATACAATGTAGAAAATAGTAAAAATAAAGAAAAACCTTTGAATGAGTAGGCGTGTCAAAACGTTTGACGGGTACTGTACATGCATAGAAAATCAACAGTTGCGGGAAAAAAAGAGAGATGACGGCACATAACTCATGAGTGTAAAATAAATGATTTAATATACAATAGAAAACATGTGCAAAATATTCATGATCAGTATGCTGAGTATAATAAGATAGTGAAAGCCTGGCTTAAAGGAAAGAAAGAACACTGGCTACCCCCAAGCCTCTTTCACCAAAACCATCTGGAGCACGAGATTGCAGGCAATACTGTCTTCTCCATCTTACATACAAGGAACAGTCATCCGTGCTATTTTAGAGCTTTAAAAAAAATGGTTGTTACATTTCATAACATGACCTTTAAGGTTTTTTTATTTCGACAACAAACATACACACACACACACACACACACACACACACACACACACACACACACACACACACACACTATTACCTTAAATTTACTTAGAAATGCAGACAAAAAAAAAAGTATAGTGATCCACTTTAAAATGACAGCTGGTGGGGACTTGATGGGACACAAACACAGGATGTCATTCAACCAACTGCGTCATCTGGTGTCGGGGTCAAAGGTGAGCAATGGTGGAGTTCAGTATGTCTGGCTTGCTCTTGGTGTTAGTGGCCTTGGAGAGGTCTCGCTGTGGACAAAGGTACAGAGATAAGCATAGATATTCCCTTCCCACCCAACATTAACAGGCTAGTGTTCAGTTGGCACGAAACATTAAAAAATATTTACAAAACAGAGTATAATGGAGAGGTATGATCTAAATTAGAAAATGCAAATTTTCCTGAAAAATATTTTGCTACAGCATATCCTAATGAACATGACCAAGGTGCAGTGGTAACAAATTGAGTAGCGACAAATAGTATTGGACACTACCTCAGTTTTCATTTCACAGTAAATAAACACAAATCTCGAAAATATGCAATTCTGGTAATTGCACATTTCCCAAATACATTTTCATTTAAAAAGGCAGAAACAACCACAGTGACAGCCAGAGAAAGACTGAAGGGTATTAGGAGTGTGGTTGTAAAAAAGGTTACATCAGTAAATAGCAACACACAGCATAGCCTAAGAGCCCTCAGAGGGTTTAGAAGGACACACTAACAAGAGAGGGTACACTACTGTTATCTGTGAACATAATCAGGGATGAAGTATTTTAAGAATGTATCTTAGTGGTTAATGACATGCATATATTTGGATACAGGAAGAATTATTTGATGTGTATGGTTTTAGTTTAGGCAATTCACACATTCAAACAAACCTTGATTGAACCGATTCGATTACTGTGTTGATTAAGCCCGTCTAAAAACAGAATACATTTATCAATTAGCCACAATAATCCACTCAAACCCCCCCCCTCATGGCGAGACCGTGTGTTGCTGCATAGAATCAGTAAAATGTGGAAAATAAGACACAGAAAAAACACAAATTACCGCAAACTCGGAATAAGTGCTGGCGACAGAGTTAATGCTGAAGTTATGCTGCGGACTAGCCAGGGTTTTAAACCCACCGCTCTGAAGAGGGACTCCAAGTCCAGTCACCAGGCCCATGTTCTCCTTGTTGCGCTCCTGCAGTCCCGCAAGAGGGGTCTTACTGCGACCCGGGGTCCGTACCGATGGGACCTGGATGAGGAGAACACAGAGAAAAGATGGATGAGGAGAAAAAGAAGCCTGGAATCCAAACTGATATATTCCATTTCCCCATCACTTCAACAATGGTGAAACAGAGCATCAGTTTGTATTCCAAGCTTGGGAACAGAAAACGCAACAGATGGTTTGCTTTGAGTGAATGTCAGGGTTTGGCCAAAGAATGTTACCCATACCAAATGACTGGTCTAAATTGAGAAAAGTAATTCAATAGCGTCTAAGTATACTGAACAAAAATATAAACGCAACATGTGAAGTTTTGGTCCCATGTTTCATGAGCTGAAATAAAAGATCCCAGAAATTGTCCATATGCACAAAAAGCTTATTTCTCTCAAAAAACTGTCACACAACACAATGCCACAGATGTCTCATGTTTTGAGGGAGCGTGAAATAGTCACCCTGACTGCAGGAATGTCCACCAGAGCTGTTGCCAGAGAATTGAATGTTAATTTCTCTACCATTAGCTGCTTCCAACGTCGTTTAGAGAATTTGGCAATATGTCCAACTGGCCTCACAACCGCAGACCATGTGTAACCACGCCAGCCCAGGACCTCCACATCCAGATTTTTCACAGGGTCTTGACCGGACTGCAGTTCAGCATCGAAACTGACTTCATTGGACAAATGCTCACATTCTATGGCCACTGGCACGTTGGAGAAGTGTGCTCTTCACGGATGAATCCTGGTTTCAACTGTACCGGGTAGATGGCAGGCAGTGTGTGTGTGTATGGCGTCGTGTGGGTGAGTGGATTTCTGATGTCAATGTTGTGATCAGAGTGCCCCATGGTGGAGGTGGGGTTATGGTAATGGCAGGCATAAGCTACAGACCATGAACACAATTGCATTTTATCGATGGCAATTTGAATGCAGAGATACCGTGACGATTGTTGTGCCATTCAGCAAGATAACGTTGCAAGAATCGGTACACAATTCATAAAAGCTGAAAATGTCCCAGTTCTTCCATGGACTGCATATTTACCAGACATGTCACCCATTGAGCAAGTTTGGGATGCTCTGGATCGACGTGTACAACAGCGTGTTTTTCTAGGGTGTCTGTGACCAACAGATGCATATCTGTATCGCCAGTCATGTGAAATCCATAGACTACTGCCTAATTCATTTATTTCAATTGACTGATTTCCTTATATGAACTGTAACTCTGTCAAATCTTTGAAATTGTTGCATTTCTATATATTTTTTCAGTGTAGTTAGTTGTTGTGCAAACATGCTGCATTGACCTTGTTGACTGACAGAGCGGGGCGGGAGGGTGAGTGGCAGACAGTTCCGCCATAGGCTGAGCGCACGGTGCTGTTAGAGTTGGCACTAGAGAGGCTGGAGGTGGTGCCATTGAACTGGAGAGAACACACAGACAGAGTTAGTTAGTGATGCCAAAAGCTCACGTTATTAATGCGCAGCTCATTAAAACACAAGCCAGTGATTGTTAGCCTGGGTGTCCAGTCTTGTTTCTGCTTTAGCCACCTTTGTTATAAAAACATAGGCAGTCCAGAAACAGACTGGATACCCAGGCTAAGATTGGGCCATGCAATTGTTCCATGAGTATGAAGGCTAGAAAGAGCAGCAGCAAAGTTACTGGAGTGGTACCTTTCGTGTTTTGCTGGGGGTAGTTGTGCCAAGGAATCTCCTTTTGGTAGGCGTCCGGACAGCTGTCCCATACAGCATATCCACCTCAATCTGCTTGCTCTTTTTCAGTTGCTGTTACAATAAAATATAGATCAAAGTATTGTAACAAAGTAAGCTTTTAGCTACACAGACCTAACCCTAACTTGAGTGTGTAACAAATGATGATAGGTCCGGTTTCCCAGATCCAAATGAAACCTAATCCTGGACTGAAAAACACTTTGGTCATGCTTCTTAGTCCAGGACTAGGTTTGATCTAGGTCCAGGAAAGAGGACCAATACTGTATCTCTCAAGTTAGGATTCTGCCCTCAAATGAGTTGCCATGTCTTTACCCTCTCCAGTTTCTCATTCTCTTTCTTGATGCGGTACAGCTCCCACTGCTCCTCTACAAACTGCAGGAACTTCTGTCCATTCACCAGGAACTCCCTGGCCTGATCCTGCTCCCACACATCAATCTGAGCCTTCAGCTTCTTCTCAAGCTGGACAAACAAAACAAACATATAGCCAAGTGTTTTACAGTATAGTATGTGTTTATATAGCATTATGTACAGCTGGTAAAAAAAAAAAAACTCAGAGCCTTGTCATGTTTGTATGTACAGTAGCTACCCCCCTAACAAGGGAACAATACAGACTGTCTTTTTCAAAAGGATTTACCCTGGGAAGGCTTTTGTGGAGCTCTGCTTTCTGTTTCTCCTCTTTGAGCAGATTCCCTCCTCTGTTGGTGAACCTGGAGGGGTCTGTGGCTTTTTCCTGTGGGGATAAAAAGGTCATGCCAAGGGTTAAAACCCACTAAGGTCGATGTCTGCGTACGTTTGCCCACTGACAAAGAAATGATCAGTCTAATTTTACTGGTAGGTTGATTTGAACAGTGAGAGACAGAATAACAACAAAAAAATCCAGAAAAACGAATGTAAAACACGTTAGAAATTGATTTGCATTTTAATGAGGGAAATAAGTATTTGACCCCTCTGCAAAACATGACTTAGTACTTGGTGGCATAACCCTTTTTGGCAATCACAGAGGTCAGATGTTTCTTGTAGTTGGCCACCAGGTTTGCACACATCTCAGGAGGGATTTTGTCCCACTCCTCTTTACAGATCTTCTCCAAGTCATTAAGGTTTTGAGGCTGATGTTTGGCAACTCGAACCTTCAGCTCCCTCCTCAGATTTTTTATGGGATTAAGGTCTTTAGACTGGCTAGGCCACTCCAGGACGTTAATGTGCTTCTTCTTGAGCCACTCTTTTGTTGCCTTGGCCGTGTGTTTTGGGTCATTGTCATGCTGGAATACCCATCCACGACCCATTTTCAATGCCCTGGCTGAGGGAAGGAGGTTCTCACCCAAGATTTGACAGTACATGGCCCCGTCCATCGTCCCTTTGATGCGGTGAAGCTGTCCTGTCCCCTTAGCAGAAAAACACCCCCAAAGCATAAGGTTTCCACCTCCATGTTTGACGGTGGAGATGGTGTTCTTGGGGTCATAGGCAGCATTCCTCCTCCTCCAAACACGACGAGTTGAGTTGATGCCAAAGAGCTCCACTTTGGTCTCATCTGACCACAACACTTTCACCCAGTTGTCCTCTGAATCATTCAGATGTTCATTGGCAAACTTCAGACGGGCATGTATATGTGCTTTCTTGAGCAGGGGGTCCTTGCAGGCACTGCAGGATTTCAGTCCTTCACGGCGTAGTGTGTTACCAATTGTTTTCTTGGTGACTATGGTCCCAGCTGCCTTGAGATCATTGACAAGATCCTCCCGTGTAGTTCTGGGCTGATTCCTCACCGTTCTCATGATCATTGCAACTCCGAGGCGAGATCTTGCATGGAGCCCCAGGCCGAGGGAGATTGACAGTTCTTTTGTGTTTCTTCCATTTGCGAATAATCGCACCAACTGTTGTCACCTTCTCACCAAGCTGCTTGGCGATGGTCTTGTAGCCCATTCCAGCCTTGTGTAGGTCTACAATCTTGTCCCTGACATCCTTGGAGAGCTCTTTGGTCTTGGCCATGGTGGAGAGTTTGGAATCTGATTGATTGATTGCTTCTGTGGACAGGTGTCTTTTATACAGGTAACAAGCTGAGATTAGGAGCACTCCCTTTAAGAGTGTGCTCCTAATCTCAGCTCGTTACCTGTATAAAAAGACACCTGGGAGCCAGAAATCTTTCTGATTGAGAGGGGGTCAAATACTTATTTCCCTCATTAAAATGCAAATCAATTTATACAATTTGACATGCGGTTTTCTGGATTTGTTGTTGTTGTTATTCTGTCTCTCACTGTTCAAATAAACCTACCATTAAAATTATAGACTGATCATTTCTTTGTCAGTGGGCAAACATACAGCAGGGGATCAAATACTTTTCCCCCTCACTGTAACACTTCCGCATTTGGGGTGAAAGGTGACAGAGCGGTGTTTGTCAGACCATGAGACATATCGAAAATTGGCCTTTGCACAAAATCATCTTTTGCCTACAAACTATCATGACCCCTCTTGGAAACATTTTGCTCCATGACCCCCACAAGCGTCTTGGGACTCGTCTGAAGTCGGTACAGACGATCTGCCAACTTCTGTCTATAACGTCCGAACAGTTTGGGCTACACACTAATACCCCTGTATAAAGGTGAGATTCTCAAAAACAAGTACGTCGGTTGTTTTGCTCTAGGACACCCACAGGCCTCACAAGACTCGTCTGAATGTCCCTTGGTACCGGTTGAATTTTTTTTAATGAAAGTAGAGTACCAGTCAAAAGTTTGGACACACCTACTCATTCTTTTCTTTATTTTTACCATTTTCTACATTGTAGAATAATAGTGAAGCTATCAAAACTATGAAATAACACATATGGAATCATGTAGTAAAAAATAAATAAATAAAAGTGTTAAATGTATTTTACATTTGAGATTCTTCAAAGTAGCCACCCTTTGCCTTGATGACAGCTTTGCACACTCTTGGTATTCTCTCAACCAGCTTCATGAGGTAGTCACCTGGAATTCATTTCAATTAACAGGTGTGACTTGTTAAACGTTCATAAATTTGAGCCAATCAGTTGTGTTGTGACAAGGTAAGGGTGGTATACACAGGATAGCCCTATTTGGTAAAAGACCAAGTCCATATTATGGCAACAATAGCTAAAATAAGCAAAGTTAAACAACAGTCCATCATTACTTTAAGACCTGAAGGTCAGTCAATGCGGAAAATTTCAATAACTTTTAAAGTTTCTTCAAGTGCTGTCGCAACAACCATCAAGCGCTATGATGAAACTGGCTCTAATGAGGACTTCCACAGGGAAGGAAGACCCAGAGTTAAATTCATTGGAGTTAACTGCACCTCAGATTGCAGCCCAAATAAATGCTTCATAGAGTTCAAGTAACAGACACATCTCAACATCAACTGTTCACAGGAGACTGCGTGAATCAGGCCGTCATGGCCAAATTGCTGCAAAGAAACCACTACTAAAGGACACTGATAACAAGAAGAGACTTGCTTGGGCCAAGAAACACGAGCAGTTGGACATTAGACCGGTGGAACTCTGTCCTTTGGTCTGATGAGTCCAGATTTGAGATTTTTGGTTCCAACCGCCGTGTCTTTGTGAGACACAGAGTAGGTGAACGGATGATCTCCGCATGTGTGGTTCCCACCGTGAAGCATGGAGGAGGTGGTGTGATGGTGCTTTGCTGGTGACGTTGTCAGTAATTTATTTAGAATTCAAGGAACACTTAACCATCATGGCTACCACAGCATTCTGCAGCGATACGCCATCCCATCTGGTACACGCTTAGTGGGAATATCATGTTTTTCAACAGGACAATGACCCAACACACCTCCAGATTGTGAGGGCTATTTGACCAAGGAGAGTGATTCAGTGCTGCATCAGATGACCTGGCCTCCACAATCACCCGTTCTCAACCCAATTGAGATGGTTTGGGATGAGTTGGACCGGAGAGTGAAGGAAAAGCAGACAACATGTGCTCAGCATATCTGGGAACTCCTTCAAGACTGTTGGAAAAGCATTCCTCGTGAAGATGGTTGAGAGAATGCCAAGAGTGTGCAAAGCAGTCATCAAGGCAAAGGGTGGCTACTTTGAAGAATCTCAAATATATTTTTGTTTAACACTGTTTTGGTTACCACACAATTCCATGTGTTACTTCATAGTTATAGTTATATATATATATATTACACACACGGAAGAAAATATATATTATAATAATAACAACAAATGTTTCCTGACCTTTCTTATATCTCTTACACTTCAGAACAACCTACTTCAGATTTTTTGGGGGGAAGTAGCTCTTGTTCTATGTAGCGAATTTGTTATTTAATGCGTTTGTATGGGCTAATAGCAGTAAGGCTCCCCCAAAAATTATCAAGTAATTTGTACAAATATTTTTTTATAATTCAAAATTAAAATGTTGTTATTTAACTTCAAAATTGTTTGGATGAAACAGCCTAGGTAATTCAAAAATAAGCAATAAACGTTTTCTTAAAGTGAACTATCCCTTTAAAGCCCATTTATTAATAAAAAGATGATTGCACTTGTCTTTTCCTACTAGCACCAACTTTGATGATAACGTCTTTATTGACAAAAATGTACGAACTACAACTGTGATATGTGGTTGTCTCACCTAGCTATTTTAAGATGAATGCACTAACTGCAAGTCGCTCTGGATAAGAGCGTCTGCTAAATGACTAAAATGTTTCCACGGTGCTTCTCCACTGCTAACCTCTAGTTCCAGGAAGAGTCTCCAGCTCTCCTCCCAGCGGTGAACCCCCTCAAACAGCTCCTTGTGTTCTTCATAGTGCTGCTTCAGCCTCAGGATCTCAGCTTCGTGCAGCCCCAACAGCTCCTCTGTAAAATCATCTGAAGGAGGGAAAAACAAATCATGAAATGTATTATTAAAACCAGTAAGTCACATTGAAAAAAAAAAGAGTGCCTTTTCAAAAGGGAAAACTAAATGTATGTGATGCACCGGGTATGTGATTAATAAGTTAACAATCATAAAACACATTGTTCACTAGAAAGACTTCTCTGAGTCTTCATTCATTGATTGGTCTACAAAAGCTTGTGCTTTACCTGTAATCCAAACCCTAAAACCCAACTTACTGCTAAAATAGGGCACAAAGGCCTGTTGCTGATCACTGCTGAAGAAGCATTTCTCCCAGAGCACTGCGATCTCTGAGCGGATGGCTTCAGTAACGTTTCGCATGTTCAGTCGTTTGAGCTCCATCAGTCGCCTGCCCTCTGCCTCTAACTGAGGTGCGAAAAAGAAGAGAGAACAATTTGGTTCTTTGATTCTAACATTTTCTTGATTAATAGACAGACCTTGTTTAGAAACAGCTTTAGAATGCAGGTAGACTACTGGAGACAATGGTGACAAGCCAGGGAACAAACCAAAGGGGTATACATACTACAAAGCAGGATCAATTAGATAACTTTTTTTTTAAAAACACCATAAACAACTATTGACTTTCTGGTTCATTAAGAAAGCTAAACTTAGATATGTGTTTTAAGTTGTTGAGTCAATTAAAGTCATTTCAAGCTTACATCTTTAAAAAATAAATAAAAACTGTTATTTCAGAATATTTAGGCAAGTAAGGGGCATGGTCAACATTTGCTCATTGGGCTTTGGTCAAAATAAGTGCACTAGAAAGGGATTAGGGTGCCATTTGGGACATATGCTAAGAGTGTTCACTGACAGCATCCAGGTTCTTCTTCTTGGAGGCGACCATGTGCTCTGAGAAGAGCTCCCTCTCCTCCTGGGGCACCTGCAGTCTGTCCCACAGCTCCTGGATCTTCTCCCTGTGAGCCTCACACACCGCCTGGTTCTCTGCCTTCCTCTCCTCTAGCTAGACAGGACAACATAGACACGGGACGGTCAGTAAAGGAGCACTATGGAAATGGGCACGTTCCAGGAAGTCTGTATTGTCTTTACATGGGGCGCGACTGCAATAAAGACCTGGAACACGGCCAATGACAGATATTAGCAACAAAATGCAAATGAAGATATTTACATGATCTACAGTGAAGTGATAATGAACCGATACAGTAATGTAGAAATGTAATGCGTGTAGGTCGACTGGTTTTCTACTGTATTGTGGTGGTGAACAGATCAACTTTGTTCATTCTGCACAGACATTGCAAAGTATCGCTCAAACTAAAGCATTCACTATCATCTCAAACATATTGGATTAGTTCCATTCTCACTTGGCCGAGGAGGAGTTTGAGTGAAGCGATGTTGTCTTTGGACAGGCAGAAGGCCTCCTGGTCCTCGCAGACGATGTCCTTCTCGAAGCTGGTCTCTGGCAGCTGGTCCAGGTCGTCCATGCACAGGATGATCTGCCTCTTGATGCCCACAAATTCAGCGTGCCGCCGCTCCTGGCCACAGACAGAGAGACACGCCGTTAGGGATCTCCTCAAATGTGTATATTAGTTTACATCACTGTTTTCCCCCAATATTATTTTCTCTAGGTGAGATGCAGAATCAATGGCCAACCTTTTTTGGCTTTACTACAACCAATTCAACTAATCATGACTCTAGATTAAAGACAGAGAGTAGTTGAATCAGCAAATAAGTGCCGGGCTGAAACAAAATGGCAGAACAAGCAGCAGCTCTCCAGGAGCAGGGTTGAAGTACGCACCATCATTCACATCTACGTTCAAATAACATGTTGTTTTCTTTCAAATCCTTTGAGTATTTGATTGAGCCTGCGTGATGTATCACATGGGGTTTGCTCCTTTGCGCAATACAACTAATGGAATAGTCCCAATCAAGTGCAGCTACATTCTATTTTTTTTTTTTTAACAAATACTACTGGTATGTGAATCCAGGATCTGCTTTTATTACAAATCCCTATCCACCTTCTCTGTGGTCTGGCTGGTGATGTGCTGGCGGAAGCCGTCCAGCTGCTCCAGGGAGGGCACGGCGTTAGGGTCGAGGGCATAGGGGTCCGAACACAGAGTGTCACACAGGTCCTGGTCGCGCTCCGTCAAGGCCTTGAGCTGCTGCATCCTCTGGGTCCGCTCCTTCACCAACACCTCCACCTGGGTCCGGATCTCCTTCTCCTGCTGCAGCATGGTGACGCCCCGCTCCTCCTGATGAGAGAAAAGGTATTGGGTGAAGTTGCCCCTAGACCAGAGGTCGACCGATTAATCGGAATGGCTGATTAATTAGGGCCGATTTCAAGAATTCATAACAATTGGTATTTTTGGACACCGATTTGCCAATTTAAAAAAAAAAAGCCTATCAACTCCCGAGATTAGGCTGGTGTAACCGATGTGAAATGGCTAGCTAGTTAGCCGGGTGCGCGCTAATAGCGTTTCAAACGTCCCTCTCTCTGAGACTTGGAGTAGTTGTTCCCCTTGCTCTGCATGGGTAACGCTGCTTCGAGGGTGGCTGTTGTCGATGTGTTCCTGGTTGGGGCCCAGGTAGGAGCGAGGAGAGGGACGGAAGCTATACTGTTACACTGGCAATACTAAAGTGCCTATAAGAACATCCAATAGTCAAAGGTATATGAAATACAAATCGTATAGAGAGAAATAGTCCTATAATTGCTATAATAACTACAACCTAAAACTTCTTACCTGGGAATATTGAAGACTCATGTTAAAAGGAACCACCAGCTTTCATATGTTCTCATGTTCTGAGCAAGGAACTTAAATGTTAGCTTTTTTTACATGGCACATATTGCACTTTCACTTTCTCCTCCAACACTTTGTTTTTGCATTATTTAATTAAACCAAATTGAACATGTTTCATAATTTTTTTGAGGCTAAATTGATTTTATTGATGTATTATATTAAGTTAAAATAAGTGTTCATTCAGTATTGTTGTAATTGTCATTA
This sequence comes from Salmo trutta, assembly GCF_901001165.1. Lineage (NCBI taxonomy): Eukaryota > Metazoa > Chordata > Actinopteri > Salmoniformes > Salmonidae > Salmo > Salmo trutta. The sequence continues at coordinate 11,426,202 of NC_042985.1, forward strand.
TTACAAATAAATAAAATAATAATAAAATAATTTAAAAAAATGATCAGCCGATTAATCGGTGTCAGCTTTTTTGGGGTCCTCCAATAATCGATATCGGCGTTGAAAAATCATAATCGGTCGACCTCTACCCTAGACACTGCATTTTCCACACTAATGGTTAAGGTGAGGATTGAGGAGGGGAAACTGATCCCAGATCTGTACCCAGGGAAGGCACCAGGGTTGGGGTTAATGCCATTTACATTTTGAGTATTCAGGAAGTAAACTGAAAAGAAAATCAGTTTACTTCCTGAATTGGCCCAACCCTGGAAGACTCAGGCAGAATATTTATCCAAAGAAATGTTCAAATTCGAAAATGGACTTATCTAAACAGTCTGGAATGGCCTCATTCCCTTCTTTTCCATAACAGCCCAATTTTTTTCTCCTCCATCCACTCATCTTCAAGAAACGGAAAGCAATAAATCCATAAATCATCATAGTAAGCGTACATGCTTTATCCTAGAAATATAATTACTGGAAAGGACAAAGCCAATCAGACCATGGCAATTCGAGTGGGACATTGATTTGAATTCCTATCCACCAGTTATTATATTTCTATGCGTTATGTAATTTGCATAGTAGTATAACTTTGCAGACCTTGTTAGAAACTGTTAGGATGCTTACCTCAAATGGGGGTAGCTGCAGTTCCAAGCACAGCGTATCCAGTTGTTCGCGACAGGCTTCGATGCTGCTCAACAGTCTGGTCCTAAGAGACTCCTCCTCTGTTATCATCATGTCTAACAAACCCTGTGAGAGATGTGCAGAAATGACTAGTCAGTCCACACATTTATTCATTTAATTTTTTATTTCACTTTTATTTAACCAGGTAGGCAAGTTGAGAAAAAGTTCTCATTTACAATTGCGACCTGGCCAAGATAAAGCAAAGCAGTTTGACACATACTCCATGTGTAACTCTGTTGTTGTAAAACAAACATACAGTAGAAAAATAAGTCTATATACAATGTGAGCAAATGAGGTGAGATAAGTGAGGTAAAGGCGAAAAAAGGCCATGGTGGCAAAGTAAATACAATATAGCAAGTAAAACACTGGAATGGTAGATTTGCAGTGGAAGAAAGTGCAAAGTAGAAATAGAAATAATGGGGTGCAAAGGAGCTAAATAAATAAATACAGTAGGTGATAGAAATTCTTCTATGTTTAAAGATAATGATTAAATAATTCTACCCTGAAACCTAATTATTACTGATATGGTTTAAGTAGCCTGTATAATGAGTAACTAAAATGTTCAGCATAAATCTAACTAGGTTGGACTGGGGAAGAGAGGAATGTTGGTGTGTGTGTTTAAGTAAACACCAAGAACCGTTAAACTGTGGTTGACCTGCCCTAGCTTGAACTCTGAGGGTTCCCTAATCTCAGAGGAATGAAACTGTCGGCTGGATAATGATCTACAGTGTTGAGAGTTCTGGGGAAGAAGATAACTAACTCTCCTTAATGTTCGTGTGTATGTGTGTGCGTAAATAAGGAGCCTGGTATATAATAGATATTTTTGTACAATGGACTTCAGAGCGTTCTCGTGAATAAACATTTTTGACTATTGTAAGCTGGGAATTCTGTCTCTTTTATTTAAACCAGAACTTTACGAACTCTGAGTTGCAGACTGAGTATTTTAATTGAAGTTCAGTTTATGAATATTGAACGTAATTATCTTAACAGTAGGGGAAGAGGTAGTTGTTTGGGCTAAATTATAGATGGCCTATGTACAGGTGCAGTAATCTGTGAGCTGCTCTGACAGCTGGTGCTTAAAGCTAGTGAGGGAGATAAGTGTTTCCAGTTTCAGAGATTTCTGCAGTTCGTTCCAGTCATTGGCAGCAGAGAACTGGAAGGAGAGGCGGCCGATGGAAGAATTGGCTTTGGGGGTGACCAGTGAGATATACCTGCTGGAGCGCGTGCTACAGGTGGGTGCTGCTATTGTGACCAGCAAGCTGAGATAAGGGGGGACTTTACCTAGCAGGGTCTTGTAGATGACCTGTAGCCAGTGGGTTTGGCGACGAGTATGAAGCGAGGGCCAGCCAACGAGAGCGTACAGGTCGCAGTGGTGGGTAGTATATGGGGCTTTGGTGACAAAACAGATGGCACTGTGATAGACTGCATCCAATTTATTGAGTAGGGTATTGGAGGCTATTTTGTAAATGACGTCGCCGAAGTCGAGGATCAGTAGGATGGTCAGTTTTACGAGGGCATGTTTGGCAGCATGAGTGAAGGATGCTTTGTTGCGAAATAGGAAGCCAATTCAAGATTTAACTTTGGATTGGAGATGTTTGATGTGAGTCTGGAAGGAGAGTTTACAGTCTAACCAGACACCTAGGTATTTGTAGTTGTCCACATATTCTAAGTCAGAACTTGTATTTAAGAGCAGTTGGAGGCCACGGAAGGAGAGTTGTATGGCATTGAAGCTCATCTGGAGGGTTGTTAACACAGTGTCCAAAGAAGGGCCAGAAGTATACAGAATGGTGTCGTCTGCGTAGAGGTGGATCAGAGACTCACCAGCAGCAAAAGCGACATCATTGATGTATACAGAGAAGAGAGTCGGCCCGAGAATTGAACCCTGTGGCACCCCCATAGAGACTGCCAGAGGTCCGGACAACAGGCCCTCCGATTTGACACACTGAACTCTATCAGAGAAGTAGTTGGTGAACCAGGCGAGGCAATCATTTGAGAAACCAAGACTATTGAGTCTGCTGATGAGGATGTGGTGATTGACAGAGTTGAAAGCCTTGGCCAGGTCAATGAATATGGCTGCACAGTATTGTTTCTTGTCGATGGCAGTTAAGATATCGTTTAGGACCTTGAGCGTGGCTGAGGTGCACCCATGACCAGCTCTGAAACCAGATTACATAGCGGAGAAGGTGTGGTGGGATTCAAAATGGTCGGTAATCTGTTTGTTGACTTTCGAAGACCTTAGAAAGGCAGGGTAGAATAGATATGTCTGTAGCAGTTTGGGTCAAGTGTCCCCCCCTTTGAAGAGGGGGATGACCGCAGCTGCTTTCAATCTTTGGGAATCTCAGACGACACGAAAGAGAGCTTGAACAGGCTAGTAATAGGGGTTGCAACAATTTCGGCAGATCATTTTAGAAAGAAAGGGTCCAGATTGTCTAGCCCGGCTGATTTGTAGGGGTCCAGATTTTGCAGCTCTTTCAGAACATTAGCTGACTGGATTTGGGAGAAGGAGAAATGGGGAAGGCTTAGGCGAGTTGCTGTGGGGGGTGCAGTGCTGTTGACCGGGGTAGGGGTAGCCAGGTGGAAAGCATGGCCAGCCGTAGAAAAATGCTTATTGAAATTCTCAATTATAGTGGATTGATCAGTGGTGACAGAGTTTCCTATCTTCAGTGCAGTGGGCAGCTGGGAGGAGGTGCTCTTATTCTCCATGGACTTTACAGTGTCCCAGAACTTTTTTGAGTTTGTGTTGCAGGAAGCAAATTTCTGCTTGAAAAAGCTAGCCTTGGCTTTTCTAACTGCCTGTGTATATTGGTTTCTAACTTCCCTGGGAAGGAATACATACTTGTGAATTAACTACATCTAGAAATCTCACATTTAGCAGACTAAATAGATAGGCTTCATCACACATATGCCCTAGCAACACACCCCTCAAAAGTAGGTTAGCTAGCTACTGTACTAGAGCTAGCTAGTTAACTAGCTACAGCAGGTGCACAGACAGGTGTCACGGCTTTGAGAATGTTGTTTCTTGGAGAATAATTACACTATGCTTGAGTGTCAATTTGTTCTGACTCACCTTGATGTGATTCTTGACCACATTGGTTCTCTGTAGTCTCTGGTCTTCTGGTATTCCTATCTCTTCCCAGATGTCCTTCAGGTGGCAGAGAGCTTTATTCAGGCAAGCCACAGACTCGGCTGCGAGCACCTCACTGGAATGGGCCGGGGACATATATAAAAAGGTTTAATTTTTGGACTGGCATGACTAGTTAAAGTTACTTGATTTTGCTGGACTGCTGCAAGTTGCAACGACAAGGGGCAGCACTGCAGCAGTAACGTTAGTGTCAATGTCGTCCTGCTATTGTAATTTATCAGTCTTTGAATTGATAGCACACAGCAGTCCATCCTTCATACAGCTTTGCAGACACACCCAGTCGTTAACTGTTAACGTTACAGTATAGTACAATCAAATGTTATATCTGTGGTATTACAGACAGTAACGTAAGCTAACGTGCTCGCAGCCGAGTCTGAATGACTAACGTTAGTCATTCCTGGCAAATTGATATCTAACGTTTGCTAAAATGTTGATTTAGCTAGCAAACACATAATCTTCAGTAATCTTGCAGTTTTATTTCTAGATAGGTAACTAGTTGTAGCTAGGTATAACGTTAGTCACAAAACACTGCTGCTGTTAAGTTAGCTAACAGCTAGCTTGACATTGCAATTCTGCATGCCAAATGCAATACTTTTTACAAATACAATTCACTTACCTCTTCCTCATCGTGAAGTCCCAGTAATTAAGTCAGTTGTGTTGTAGCTTGCAGCAAAACTTCTCATAAATCCTCAGATCTCTGTCCTTCAGCTTTGCCTGTGTCAAGACGTTTCTGTCAGATTCAAAAATATGCATCAAATTGCGGTCTTGTTTCTCATTGGTTGAAGATGACCATTATGTCATCGTCTGGACATGGTGGTACCATATGCGCATGCGCAAGGGCGTGGACTTAAGAAAACGACCAGTTATTACCAGTAAAGTGACAGACATGCTTTCAAATGTCACTGTTCAGAGACGTCATTGTTTATTTACCTACAGGTATTTGATGTCCTAAGATTCATAAATATAATTTATTATAAATCACAGACAACAAATAAAACATAATATTTATTTTGTACTGTGGACAGAAAACATTCTTTGTACACCTTTTGCAGTTGGTATAGCACTATGATGGAATATCTTCCAACGTCAATCATTTTTTTCTGAACCAGATCTAGCCTAGACAATGACTGCTTCCAATACAAGACTCTGAATAACAGGTGCAAACAAGTAGCTTGTTGTCATATTGTAGATCCCAAATTGTCCAAAAAGTAATCTGTATGTGTCCCCATGATGTCTTGGACCACAAGCTGGATGCTTCCATTGGCAATGATAGAAAGACCCCAGGACTCATGCATGGTTGTCCAACATAGACTCCAGAAGTCTGGCACTGTTTGTGATAGCTGTGGTCACCACAATGAATTTAAGACCTAGAAACATAATAGAGAGAACACATTATCCACTTTTATCCAACTTGTATTTATACAGAGAATCCCAATTGAGAGCCAAGGTCTCTTTTTCAATGGTACAAAGTAATATGGAGAACCCGCTTGACCTATAAAAACATGTATTGTAAACTATGTAGTCACCACAATAAATGTATAACCTAGGAGAAATAGAGGTAGAAATAGGGGCATGAATATATCTTTTTACATGTTCACACCCTCTACATTTTCCCTGTCAGCATTGGGTTTCGAACCGGCAACCCTCTGGTTACTGGCCCACCTCTCAAGACTTCTGCTGTTCCCTACATTCGCACACTGTTAAATTTCTAGTACCACCACCCTCCAGAATCCCAATATAAAGCCTTCCTTACCTTTCTCTCTGCCCAGGAAGCGTAGTGCTGAGATCTCTGAGAAGGTGCACCCACCCAGGAACATGACTAGGATGATACGCTGGGAATCAGTCTTCACCCTTGCGTCTGATCCGTTACTCCCTGCTGAGAGAGAGGGGGGAGGTAGAGAGCGAGAGAAAATAAAGAACTGGAATGCTCTGAGTGTTCCCCTTTCCTCTATGGACTTTCCATTCAAAAGTGCCTTTTACATACATTTCAGTGTCAATGTTAAGCCCACTTGTCTTACCTGTGACTGCAAATTCATGTCCGTTGAGCATGCGGGTGACTTCCTCCAGCCCTGTCCAGCCATCACGCTCCAATACCTGCAGACGTAGCACAAGCGGAATACTTTTTATTATATCACTAATTGTAACACACTTCTGTCTTAGTATCCATGAGTTCATTCATATCGGAGTCCACCTACCTGTTCGATAAGTTTGCAGCTCAAAGGAATGTAGGCTCCACTGAAGATATAGGCCATGTCTCGAGGGACACGGAGGTCATATTCTTCATCCGACTTGGGCACCTTGATATAGATATAGTAAGAACACCTGGTTTCATTGCAATACTGTTTGGTTATGGAGTTATTTTAGGGCAGTGTTTCCCAAACTAGGGGTCGTGATTTGAAAATGGGGTCCCGAGAGAAACGTTGAAAAAAATATATATAAAGAAAATCGCTCTTGGTTCTTAGAACCAGGGTTTCGTCAGTAACCTCAGGTAGCCACTAGATACAGTTGTAATAAACAGAGTGGTTTCTGTTTTCTTCCTACAAATGTGGCTCTATTTTTTAAATGGTTCAAGATACAAAATATTATGACCCCATTACTGTAAGATTCTCAGGAACACGTATGTATCTTCTGTTTCCCTCCACAATGCCCACAAGCCACGCAGGGCTCATTAGAACAGACTGGACAAGACCAGGCACTAAATCAAACTGAAGATCAGACAACATTATTGCCTGATGATCTTCTGAACTTATACCTTTCCTGGTACATTTTAGTCACTTCAAACCATATTTCCTTCAGATTGAAATACTGACAAAAGTACTGTCAAACTGATTTATAATAGACTGTCATAGCCAAAATTTAAAAAGTAAACATTTGCCGTTGATTACATCAGTTTTTTTGACATGGCGGGGTCAACATTTTATTTATGTCAAAATAGGGTCGCGGCCAAAAACGTTTGGGAACCCCTGATTTAAGGCGAGTTTCCTGGCCCTTTCCCAGCCTAGTCCTGAACTAAAAACAAAGTTTCATGGAGAATCCAGGATTAGGCTTAATCTGTGTACATGAATCCGCCCTAAAATGTTTAGTGAAATTTCATGAAGTTAAAGTAACTCAATACATGGCTATGTTTTTAATATGGTAATTAGGTTGTTAATTAAATTAAAAGACTACATACCAGATTGAGCCTCCTGCCCAAGGCACGGAAATTGCTCTTCTTGGCCAGGGAGGAGAAGGCATCAGTCAGCTTTCCTAAAATAGAACATGTTGAAAGGTTCAAGTGCTGATATTTTGCAGAGCATCTTGTCATTGTCAGGACTCTAAAGTACAGTGTATCTATGATGTATATTTTGTGGGTAGTAGTAGTCTCAAAAACTAAAATCACTGGACCCTCAATTGGTTCAGATCAGTCAGTCTCTCACTATTCTTAATTAGCTTCATTTCCGTATCCCTTTTCCTTATTACAATGACTTGACAGGTTAAAGTAACATAGAGAAACCTATTTAGACATTTCATCAATTAGTGGTGGTCACTTAGGAAAGGAAACGAGGAGAAAAACAAAGCAGTTATATACAGTAATGGTATTGGGACCCAACCTATATTAAATACAGTAACTGTATTGGGACTCAGCCTATATTAAATACAGTAATGGTATTGGGATTCATCCTGTGTTAAATACAGTACCGGTATTGGAACCCGGCTTGTAATAAATACATTACCGGCATTGAGACCCAGCCTGTATTAAATACAGTAGCGGTATTGGGACCCAGCCTGTATTAAATATAGTAACGCTATTGGGACCCAGCCTGTATTAAATACAGTAACGGTATTGGGACCCAGCCTGTATTAAATACAGTAACGGTATTGGGACCCGGCCTGTATTAAATATAGTAACGGTATTGGGACCCAGCATGTATTAAATATAGTAACGGTATTGGGACCCAGCCTGTATTAAATACAGTAACGGTATTGGGACCCAGCCTGTATTAAATACAGTAACGGTATTGGGACCAGCCTGTATTAAATATAGTAACGGTATTGGGACCCAGCCTATATTAAATACAGTAACGTATTGGGACCCAGCCTATATTAAATACAGTAACGGTATTGGGACCCAGCCTGTATTAAATACAGTAACGGTATTGGGACCAGCCTGTATCTGACCTGCGGTTTTGTCGTTGACCAGTTTGCCCACTCTGCTCTCCATGACAGTGAGGGTCTCTCCAGGCTGCTGCTCCACCAGCAGGCCTAGCTGCTTCAGGTTGGAAAACGTCAGTAGGTGTTCAATGCCATAACTCTGAGAGAGGAAATAGGACAGAGAACTATATAACAAGGAAAAGGCTCCAACAAAACAAAAATGGAAATACAAAGATACAGAATTAATCCAGTCTAAATGCACATTACACTGACGGTGTAACACACAAGTGGGCAAAATTTGGCCTGGGATTTTATGGTTGTAAAATGGTTGGTTGTATAGACGTCTTTTTTTCCTGACAACGTCAAGATATCTGGGATTGGGAGAGGTCATATTTTTCTGGTCACTAAAAAGATTTGTATCAAAACATATTTTTTTCCAACCAGTACACAACATGACCATGACAGCACAAAAGATGTCAGCCTGACATCATTGCAACCAGTTTTTCCCAACCAGTGCTAGATATCATTTAAACAATACCTATGATAGCAGGACCCACCTGTAGAAACTGGGCTTTTAATGACCGATAATCTTTGGGAAGGAGGCCTGAAGGAAAATATATACAGCTGATTTAAAAGGACTAAGAATCTTATCATGAGATCAATTATATTTTCATGTGTTTGGTTAAAAAACATCTCTGTGATGACTCACCGTTTTCTGTGAGAGACAGCAGACAAAGGAGTCTCATACTTTCCACCATAGAGACCTAAGGTGGATGATAACACAATAAGGATGATAGATTCATCCAGTGTGGTTCCTGGCAACAAGGTTTACAGTTTGATGTGGTTGGAGAGAACAATTATGTGCCAAGATGATTGATGAATACAACCTACAATATACATTTTATTGGGCCGATTTAGCACTATGATTACCTGTATGCACGTACCATTCATAGAAATATAATGAATAGAACGGATTTGGAAGCTCTAACTCTGGCAATTTGACTGGTAAACTCATGACTTCTAACCCCCCCCCCCCTTAAAAGATTTAGATGCACTATTGTAAAGTGGTTGTTCCACTGGATATCATAAGGTGAATGCACCAATTTGTAAGTCGCTCTGGATAAGAGCGTCTGCTAAATGACTTAAATGTTAAATGTAAATGTCATGGGTACACTCAGAATGGCTGCCAGTCCACCCATTATGACATCATTGACTTGAATGGAGATGCACTTTCTATTCCTTATATTTCTATGGCACCATTATCTTCCAGACAATCTCACCTGCCTATTGATATGCTCCTCTATGTAGGAAATACATTCACGGATTTCAAACCCCTCCAGTAAGGCTGTTGTTGGGGAAATAAGTATCAGTTATTATGCAATGCAGAAAATGGGATTCATATGGGGAAAAAACATATGTCTCAAAGTACAGTATAGACTATGTAATGTAATATTACAGTGCTCTGTCTTCAACAGCTCTTGGAAGTCCTGCTTCGTTTTCTTCTTCATCATCGACTCACTGGCACCAATATCTGAAGAGAGACATGTCTTTTTAAATGGATACTTTGGGATTTTTGCAATGAAGCCCTTTAACTACTTCCTCATAGTCAGATGAACTCATGGATACCATTTGTATGTCTCTACATCCAGTATGAAGGAAGTTAGAGGTAGTTTCGCGAGCCAATGTTAATTAGTGTTAGCGCAATGACTGAAAGTCTTTGGTATCTAATAGCATACTAGCAGTTACCATAGACTTCCATTCATTCATAGGATCCTGAGTGGCGCAGCTGTCTAAGGCACTGCATCGCAGTGCTAGAGGCGTCCCTACAGACTCGGGTTCAATCCCAGGCTGTATCACAATCAGCCATGACCGGGAGTCCCATAGAGCGGCACACAATTGGCCCAGCGTCGTCCGGGTTAGGGGAGGGTTTGGCCGGTGTAGCCCGTCATTGTAAATAAGAATTTGTTCTTAACTGACTTGCCAAGTTAAATAAAAACTAAATATAAATTGCGCTAACACCAGTTAACAACTTCCTTCAAAATGCACACAGACATAAAAATGGTCTCAACCAATTCATCTGACTCTGGGGAAGTAGAGACTCAATACTCACGCAGACTGAGGAGCCGATGCTCCTGTTTTAACCCTTTCAGCTCCTCCGACACAAACGTCTTCATCTGTTTAATGTCCATTCCACTACGCTTCTGTAATGACAGAGACGGAGAGCGATGAATAATCGTCAAACATGAACTTCTACTCTTTGATGTAAAGAAAGCTCTAAGAGGATATTTAAGACAAATATTATGCATCCACGCAGGGCAACACTTCACCAGGGGGGCATTGTTGTGAATTATAAATGTGCTGTCAATCAGCTTACCATACCTAGCAAATAAAGGCAAACAAATAAATTGGAAGCACAAAGGCCCATAGAGACGTAAATATGGTCAGAATGAAACACTCACATCATATGCAGTCTGGAGGTTTCGGGCCTTTTGACTTAAGAAGCCAAACACCTGGGAGAAATGCTCGTTCCTGATCTCGTTAAAAACCTGAGAGAGAAACACATACAAATTCCAGTGAGACTGTCATCTTTAAACCAGTGAAGGGGAAATGATATCAATTCAACCATGTTATACTTCTAAAAGGCCAACCTTATCTTGAGAGTTTAGCATCACTTTTATACTCTTGTCAGAGGAGGTGACATCTGGACCAAACTCCACACATCCTATAGGACAAAGAGATGGATTATAATTCCATACAGACAATGGACATACAATGCATAAAATGGCATTAATATCTTATTGCAACTGTAATGGTATACAGCAATAAGAGGCTTCAGTGTGTGTGCGGCCCTTGACTAGGACACAATATATAAAGACCACATTATTTGCAGTATAGCTATTTCAAAGTAGAGACTGTAATCAGAGCAAATATCATTGCTTACCACATTTAATTCTGAAAATATCATCCACAAGTCCTTCATAGACAACCTGGGAACACAGAGGAGTCACAAGGTCCACATCTGCAAAGAGAATGAGAAAGAACATTAGTATGATATCAACTATTATTATGACACGTATCCCCCTATTGTTATACTTAAAGGAGAATTCCATTCGAAATCCACATTTTCATACGTTAGTCTGTGAGAATGAATAATAACACCATTATCCAATAGCATATTTAAAATGTCAAAAAATGAGAGCAACAAAAAAGACAAACGTCACAAGGGCCGTGATTCACAGTTCAAGAAAGATCTACCTCTGTCAATGAGAAACACATTTCCAATCTCCGCTTGACGCGCTCTCTGTTCCCCCTCTTCCACCTGCTCCCTCCACGATTCATACGCCATCTGAACCGGGCAAGAGAACAGACATACTGTTAACACTTACTCTATGAATCTCGTCTAAATCATGGTGTTTGAAAATCTAAATCATCTGTACCGGTGCTGCTTTCTGACTGTGTCTGCATTCAACAACATACAGCTCTACCTTCATGAACAAGACAAAGACTGGTTGGCTGAAGCATAAACAGACTGGCACCTATAGTAAATCATTCATTCAGTACCATCTAGAATCATAATCCCAGATGTATTTTAGTTTTGTTTTAATTCAGTATACAAGGCAGCTAAACGCTGAATTGCGGTATACAAAAGTACATTAAAGAGTGTTGAGCTGATCTTACCTTGGAGCATCGTCCGATCCCATACACCTTAGAGAAGGGGCCGTAGACAGAGTGTAGGAGATGCAGGGCACTACCCGCTGTTCTCACCCAGCGCTGGTCTCCCTCCTGTGGACACACAGGTCATGCTTGTTAGCAAAATAATGAGCACTATGAATATAACCACACTAGTCCCAGTACTAGGTTGTTAGTTATATGTCAAAATGTGTTACTCATTTGTTATTACACTGTACCTGCTTATGTAACTACATGTAAATACATCATTTTTGCATCATAAAGTGGGACTGATATTCCTAAACACAGTTCCCGTCAGCACTACTGTCTATCATTACCAGGAAGTTGTCTCTGAAGAATTCCGGAAGCTCCAAGCTAATGATGTCATCATCCAGGGGCAGGAGGTAGAATGACCACTCGTCAGTGGTCACATCTTCACAAGGGAGTGAAAAAGTGTCTGTTAACATTCAAACATCTGGAATACCAAAATATGAATATGAAATATCAAAAGACACCTACCACCAAAGATTCCCTGTTCCTCCAAAAGGTTCTCACATGCATAAAACTGTAAGAGACACGGAAAGCGAGAGAAGAATGAGCAAAGAAAATAAATATAATTGTTTTATTGCAGAGAGTATACAATAAGTACCTAATAATCACCTTCTGAGGGCTAAATATGATCTTGTATCTTCTGAATCTCCCAAATGCTTTGTCTGCATTGACCACATCTGGAAAAGGAAACCATTTTGTCAGTGGGTATAAGAAACAGCCACGAACTGTCCTGTATAACTGCCCGTACGAACCACCTGCGAAACGGCACTCTATTCACTGCTGTCAGACTGTATAATAACTCTACCTCCTAAATGGTTTCCCCCCCAATTTTTTTTTTTTTACAATCACATTTTAAAATGTCAATTTCCATTCTAAACAATGTCCTGTAATGTTTAAAGTTTTCTGTATTCTATTTATGTAATGTATTATGTATTTAAATGAGTGTTTTGCAATTATTAGTCATGTAAATTCTGCATTTCTTCAGTTTTATCTGTGAGCAAGAATAAATAAAGTCAAACTCATAGCAGAGTGATTTCCCTCATTGTCTTCCCGATCAAGGACATGAAATCAGAAGCCTTTGTTTGCACAGTAACACAATGTACTCCAGAAGCACTGTCGATAATACCACTGATCCAAAATAGACAAGGCATTTCAGTCTGGTACGACAGTCTGGTACGACAGTACTTCATTTCTCAGGAAGGGAATAGCATTGCTAACTTAATCTTTCACTGCCTTGGCATCCTAACAATTACACTTTAATGAAATACAATATGAATCAGCTGATTTTCAATATCAGGGTGCCACCATTGTACTTACCACATATCCACTTGACAGTTTTTATTCTTGGACGGATCAGGAAGCATAGTCTGTCAAGGAAGGCACATTGTTATGGCGGTGTTACCACATTGTTATGGCTGTGTTACAACATTATGGCTGTGTTACAACATTGTTATGGCTGTGTTACAACATTGTTATGGCGGTGTTACAACATTGTTATGGCTGTGTTACAACATTGTTATGGCTGTGTTACAACATTGTTATGGCAGTGTTACAACATTGTTATGGCGGTGTTACAACATTGTTATGGCGGTGTTACAACATTGTTATGGCTGTGTTACAACATTGTTATGGCGGTGTTACAACATTGTTATGGCTGTGTTACAACATTGTTATGGCTGTGTTACAACATTGTTATGGCTGTGTTACAACATTGTTATGGCGGTGTTACAACATTGTTATGGCGGTGTTACAACATTGTTATGGCTGTGTTACAACATTGTTATGGCGATGATAATTGTTCCTCCAAGACAATAAAAGAGAAGAAGATCTATGGAACTACAATAGGATTTACTGATACTTACTGATCTGAGGTGCTGACAATGGGTTTGTATTCCACTTTGTAAAGCTTGTCCACATCATGTTGCTACAAGGAGAAGGGTGACAAAGATTGTATAGAACTGAACCTCATTGTAACCTGGTAAACTGATATATGTAAGGAGAGGCATAATCAATATGGTATACAGCAATATTCAGAAACAACAATGACATGTACCTTTAGTGTTGTGACATTAGCAATGCGGTCCAGGGGGCTCATCAAATCTGCCTCAATGAACAGGTCCTTCCTCCCAGGTAGCTTTAAACCAGGGGAGTAAAAATGCAGTATGATGAGGATGATAATGATGAATATACCTAATCAATCCCCATAAGAGGAATTTAGGATTGCTCCCAGCAGTAGAGACTAATATACATTATAGAAACATAGAGGGATGGTTTCCCAGACACAGATTAAGCCTATAGAATCTCAATTGAAACAGATTTTTAGTCCAGGACCAGGACTGTCTGGGAAACTGACCCAGGCTTTACAACTTTAATAGGATCCATGACTTGTGTGAGTACTTGTGGATACTGAGAACCAAGACAATTGATAAGTGGAGTAGTCCTACCTGTTCCAGTAGGTAAATGAGCTGGTCCCTGGCCAGCCTCTTGAGCAGAGAGAAGTCAGGGAGCTCAGGGGCATCTCTCCTGACACTGTGAGCCATGGGGCCTGAGGTGGAACAGAGTAGCACACCTGCCCAACCATTCACCTCCCTGGAAAATACAAACCAGCTGTGATGGGCTACCCACTGGGCACACTCTGGCTGAATTAACACTGTTTCCACGTCATTTCAATTAAATTAAGTTGAACCAACGTGGAATAGACATTGAATTGACTTCTTTGCCGAGTGGGTTGCTTCACAATGACAACGGGCTAGCTAACGTTAGCCACCTAGCTAGAATTCGTAACATATTATACATATTGCAAATTCGTAATATATTGTACGTTTTGCAAATTCATAAAATATAATATGAATTATAATTTGTCAAATATCATACGAAATGGTTGATGGACATCCACAAATTAATGCATACCATACGAAATATAACATATCATACTAAATGGAATGTCTCGGATTTAAATACAAAATAATAAGAAATGATCTGAGACCAGGTGCCCCTACACACACACACACACACACACACAGAGAGACAGCAGTGGGCTCTGTCCATTGTGCTGACACAGTGCAGCAGAGATACAGATTTTGTGCCAACCTGTCACTCAATCGTTATAACTTTTAAAATAGTTTTATATTGGGACATTACAACAAAAACTGAGGGGGCACAAGTTTCAACTGAGGGGGCTAATCCCCCTTTTGGCTAATCGTGGAACCGGGCCAGCTACAGTATAGTGTATAATTTTTATTTGAAAAATTATTTCTCACTGATATGAAAGATACGTTTCGAAAACCGGTTTGAACACGATTATTATTTACTTTTCTAAACGTTAAAACAGAGCGTCGAATGTTTGTTTACATTGAGACAAATGCGGGTGTAACACCTGAACCCCTGAAAACCAACATACAGAGAAGGGTTTTCGAGAGCTAACGTTAGCATACTGTAGTTATCAGCTGATTTAGTAGTCACACCATGATTCACTGTATATGGCAATAAGGACGACGACAGTCATTAAAACCAAATGTATATACCGTTACTCTATAGGTTATTGGATGATCTAGACGATTTAAAAATGTAAAATAAACAAAAATCCTCTATCAATTTTAGCTAGCTAGGTACATTACCTTGATTTGTTTCCGGATGTGCGGATGGGATGTTGCGAATCTTTGTTTCACTACGAACAAGTAAATAGAGGGCACCGTATCTCAAGACATGACTGGAGAGAAACACTGTTTGGAGCACTGTACCTAGTCAATTCACTTTGCTGTTTAATGTATGCAACTGGCTACTATGAGTTCAGATTCGGTTATATTGTTGGAGACGGTGACATTTTCTGCTGAAAACCACCAAGATCAACGGACTAAAGACCCCAAAGAAACCAACTATCCAATAGCCTCTCCCTATTACCTATCAATGATGTAGCTATATAAAAATCATTCGTACTAATGTGGTGGAAAACTGGATTTTTGAAAGCAAATACCAAGTTGGCAGCATCCAGCACTCACCATGTTTCTTTCCTTTATCCTGAAGATCCTCTTTTCACCATTTAGATGCACCAGGTCCCTAGCAGAGCAAACCTTCCTCATCTTAATTCCAACATCATCACCCGTCTCCATCATAACCATGTTCTCTTCTTTGTTGTCAATAATATGTTTACAGGTGTGGACCAAAGACTCAAAAGAAAGGAAAACAAACCCAAAACACAAAGGAGAGGACGAAAGAGGTGTCCGGTGGATGGCTGTCAAGTCACCGTCATTCACCTACCTCGTCACCTGCGGCAGGTCCATGAGTGGGGCAGAGATTCCACTGCACTAAAGATTTCACAATTGCACTGCACTAATATCTAACTAGTAATCTAACAATTCCACAAACACTACCTAATACACAGAAATCTAAGTAAAGGGATGGAATAAGAATATATACATATAAATATATGGATGAGCAATGACCGAGCGGCATAGGCAAAATGCAATAGATGGTATAAAAGTACAGTATATACATATGGGATGAGTAATGCAAGATATGTAAACATTATTAAAGTGACAGTAGCAAGTAAATAACAGTCTTTGTAAATGTTAACTACTTCTACTCTGTAATTGCCAGTTTTTTATGTCAAATGTTTCCGGAGGAGAGGACTTACCTGTTCCAATGGATGTCTTTCCATCTTCTGAGGATTCGACTGACAACGAGAGCCCACAAACACACAGGTGCAGTATATGTAAAGAGCAGTAATTGTGAATGTTAATCATTTTATTCCGCTCTTTAATTCTCCAAGATTACAACTTCAAATGTTTGCAGAGGCGAGGACTTACACATCCCAGCGGATGTCTTTCCATCTTCTGAAGTGTCTTTCTACAACAACAGCCCCATAACAAATGAAAACACACCACAGATGCAGTCAACATCAGAAGAGTCTTCATTCAACCTGAACAGTAAACAGAGGAGAGGACGAAAGAGGTGTCTGGTGGATGGCTGCCAGGTCACCGTCATTCACCTTCCTCGTCACCTGCAGCAGGTTCATGAGTGGGGCTTCCCTGTGGCTCAGTTGGTAGAGCATGGTGTTTGCAACGCCAGAATGGTGCGTGCAACGCCAGGGTTGTGGATTCTATTCCCATGGGGGGACAGTACAAAAAAAAAAATGCATGAAATGTATGCATTCACTACTGTAAGTCGCTCTGGATAAGAGCGTCTGCTAAATGACTAAAATGTAAAAATGGGGCAGAGAGGCTTCCCAGTCTGCAGTGAACACATTCAGCCTCAGAGCACCAAGCAGACATGGTGGCAGCAGCAGCAAGGCTAAAAACGACTATCACTCCAGTCCTTTCCCCATGACAGGCTGTCATGCAGTGGTCAAAAGTCTGCCAGCCCACCTGAGAAAGCAACACAAGCTTGAAAATAACTATCCTCTATACAGAGAGCTTCTTACAGCGTCACAGAAGAGAAAGCAGGTCAAATGTCAATGAATGAATTTTATGATGTTTACTGTGAATAATTATTCTACCTGATGTATTGAAGTTTAATGAGAAATATGTAATTGAATTGGGACATGATTGAACAAGAGATATCATAAGGTGAATGCACCAATTTGTAAGTCGCTCTGGATAAGAGCGTCTGCTAAATTACTTAAATGTAAATGTAAGAGAATATTTGGGAAAGGAATAAAGAAAGCGCTAGAACTGCCACACAGCTCGGCAAACTTCAATGTCCGTTTTCCTTTATCTACAGCAGGCCGACTCAGACACCCTTTCTGAGGCTTGTAACAGATACAGCATAGAAAGACCAGCATCAATTCATATCCGAAGTGGTCACACTCATTTACACACAGACCTTTTTTGTAGGATGTAAACCTTATGTATGTCCAGTAGTGTAAAGTACTTAAGTAAAAATACTTTAAAGTACTACTTAAGTAGTTTTTTGGGTATCTGTACTTAACTTTATTATTTATATTTTTAAAACTTTTACTCCACTACATTTCCCTGACACCCAAAAGTACTCGTTACATTTTGAATGCTTAGCAGGACAGGAAAATTGTTTAATTCACACACTTATCAAGAGAACCTCCATGGTCATCCCTACTGCCTCTGATCTGGCAGACTCACTAAACACAAATGCTTAGTTTGTAAGTTATGTCTGAGTGTTGAAGTGTGCCCCTGGCTTTCTGTATAAAACATTTTTTTTAAACATTGTGCCGTCTAAGTTGATTAATATAAGGAATTTGAAATTATTTATACTTTTAATTTTGATTCCTAAGTATATTTAAAACCAAATACTTTTAGACTTTTATTCAAGTAGTATTTTGCTGGGTGACTTTCACTTTTACTTGAGTCATTTTCTTTTAAGGTATCTTTACTTTCACTCAAGTATGACAATTGGGTACTTTTAAACCACTGCAGACATATTTGTTTCTAGAAAACCATAGAACGCGAATGGCGATGTCAAAATTGATGAGCAAGAAATTAGCTAAACTCAGCAAAAAAATAAACGTCCTTTCACTGTCAACTGCGTTTATTTTCAGCAAACTTAACATGTGTAAATATTTGTATGAACATAACAAGATTCAACAACTGAGACATAAACTGAACAAGTTCCACAGACATGTGACTAACAGAAATGTAATAATGTGTCCCTGAATATAGGGGGGGTCAAAATCAAAAGTAACAGTCAGTATCTGGTGTGGCCACCTGCTGCATTAAGTACTGCAGTGCATCTCTTCCTCATACACTGCACCAGATTTGCCAGTTCTTGCTGTGAGATGTTACCCCACTCTTCCACCAAGGCACCTGCAAGTTCCTGGACATTTCCGGGGGGAATGGCCCTAGCCCTCACCCTCCGATCCAACAGGTCCCAGACGTGCTCAATGGGATTGAGATCTGGGCTCTTCGCTGGCCATGGCAGAACACTGATATTCCTGTCTTGCAGGCAATCATGCACAGAATGAGCAGTATGGCTGGTGGCATTGTCATTCTGGAGGGTCATGTCAGGATGAGCCTGCAGGAAGGGTACCACATGAGGGAGGAGAATGTCTTCCCAGTAACGCACAGCTTTGAGATTGCCTGCAATGACAACAAGCTCAGTCCGATGATGCTGTGACACACCGCCCCAGACCATGACGGACCCTCCACCTCCAAATCGATCCCGCTCCAGAGTACAGGCCTCAGTGTAACGATCATTCCTTCGATGATAACGCAAATCCGACCATCACCCCTGGTGAGACAAAACCGCGACTCGTCAGTGAAGAGCACTTTTTGCCAGTCCTGTCTGGTTCAGCGACGGTGGATTTGTGCCCATAGGCGACGTTGTTGCCGGTGATGTCTGGTGAGGACCTGTCTTACAACAGGCCTACAAGCCCTCAGTCCAGCCTCTCTCAGTCTATTGCGGACAGTCTGAGCACTGATCGAGGGATTGTGCGTTCCTGGTGTATCTCGGGGCGTTGTTGTTGCCATCCTGTACCTGTCCCGCAGGTGTGATGTTCGGATATACCGATCATGTGCAGGACTTGTTACACGTGGTCTGCCACTGCGAGGAGCTGCTGTCCGTCCTGTCTCCCTGTGGCGCTGTCTTAGGCGTCTCACAGTACGGACATTGCAATTTATTGCCCTGGCCACATCTGCAGTCCTGATGCCTCCTTGCAGCATGCCTAAGACACATTCACGCAGATGAGCAGGGTATCTTTATTTTGGTGTTTTTCAGTCATTAGAAAGGCCTCTTTAGTGTCCTAAGTTTTCATAACTGTGACCTTAATTGCCTACCGTCTGTAAGCTGCTAGTGTCTTAACGACCGTTCCACAGGTGCATGTTCATAAATTGTTTATGGTTCATTGAACAAGCATGGGAAACAGTGTTTAAACCCTTTACAATGAAGATCTGTGAAGTTATTTGGATTTTTACAAATTATCTTTGAAAGACAAGGTCCTGAAAAAGGGCTTTTTTGCTGAGTTCTTTTTTTGCTGAGTTTATTTCTATTTTTAAGCTGAAATGAAGGTTAGAGTGTGTGCTGAAGGGTCAGCAGCAGCTGCCAAAAGCTTGGATAAGCCAAAATAAATATTTACATGCAAGCTTTGGTTACTGTCCTTCTCCATCTGACATTTTCCATATTTTTGGGAAGAGTTTACTTAGAAGATACACAAGTGATTTGACTGCAGTCTTCCTGTTTAGGTAAGAGGAGTGTGTAGTTGGTATCATGTGTGTGCACATGTTGAGTTAGGAAAGTGCTCTGACAGGTGGTCCTGGTCCACTTGTGTACAGGTGAGAGCATACTAGGCATCTAATTGGTAGGGCTGGAAATTGCCAGAGACCTCACGATACGATATATGATGGCACTTAGGTGCTAATACGATATGCAGGTGTGATTCTATACGTATCACAATTGTATATGTTTTCGGATTCGATACTGCAATTTTATTGCCATTAGGCGTTCCAACCACACTGCTGGACAAGAGAAAGCCGTGAGAAAATAGGTTTTGGATGTGAAAGTGCTTAAAACATGTTGGCTAACCATTTAAAACATTTCAAAAGTAGATGGGCAACTAGCTGTAGGATGATAAATAGCTACATTTTGGCGCAGGTAAACCTTACTAACAATAGCTAGCTTTAACAAACAAGAATATAAAATAATTCGATAAAAATCGATATTTGGAGTTACAGTATCGATATTTTATTTAACCTTTATTTAACTAGGCAAGTCAGTTAACAACAAATTCTTATTTTCAATGACGGCCTCGGAACAGTGGGTTAACTGCCTTGTTCAGGGGCAAAACGACAGATCTTTACCTTGTCAGCTCGGGGATTCGAGCTTGCAACCTTTCGGGTTACTAGTCCAACGCTCTAACCACTAGGCTACCTGCCAATATAAAAGAAGCAACAATAATATTGTGATACTCTACCTACCTTTTTTCCTCCATCCCTACTAATTGGTAGCCTGTGTGTTCAGGTGAATATAGGAAGCACTCTGATTGATGGCTGGGGTACACGTGATTAAAGAAAGGTCCTGGTGGTCATAAGAGCAGCAGCAGGGACCGTAGCTGTATACCATCTAGTCACAACCCGGGGTGGGCTCCACTCCACACTCTAAGCACTGGGGCATCATAAAAAGGATGAGCAGTTTCCCTGAGCGCCTCATCACTGATCTGTGTGCAGTGGTCTCTGGTCTGCAAAGAGATTACTGTCAGTCATCCATGAATCTGGTCAGAGGCTCAGCTATACTGCCGCGAGCATTACACTGACCTGGTCTTCATCAGCAACCAGAGAAATCTATAGATACTAATGAGCCAACAGGCTGCAGATGGTCAGGAGGAGAGAACTCAGAACTCAGGGCTGTCAGGAGAGGAGGAACTTCCTCTTCTATACAGAGTGAGTCCTAGGGGAGAGAGAAATGTAGAGGCTTGAAAATTGAAGCTGAAATTGGGATTTTATTTTAGGAATAAGGCCTGTTTTTCTTTTGAAGCCAGAAGGAGGCTAGTATCAGCTATATTTATGCCTTTACTAGACTATGGGGATATTTTATATATGAATGCTTCCGCTCAGTGTTTGAGATCAATTGACACCCTTTTCCATGGCAGTTTGAGATTTATTTTAAACTGCAAAACCCTTACGCACCACTGCACTTTGTATACCAGGGTTGGCTGGCCTTCTCTAGTCACTCGTAGGCTCAGTCACTGGTATACTTTTATTTACAAAGCCATTTTGGGTTTACTACCTTTTTATTTGGGCATTTTTATTGTTCAGAAATGTGGTGGGTACTCTCTTCGTTCGCTGGACTTTATCCTGCTAACTGTTCCAAATGTCCGAACTGAATTTGGTAAAAGGGCTTTTATGTACTCTGCACCATCGTCTTGGAACGCCTTACAAAATACTGTTAAACTGGAAGAACTTGTCCCGATTGGTATTTTTAAATCACTGATGAATGATCTTGAGACTGATTCCCTGACATGTCAATGTTTTTAATTTGCTGTTTTGATTTTGTT
This sequence comes from Salmo trutta, assembly GCF_901001165.1. Lineage (NCBI taxonomy): Eukaryota > Metazoa > Chordata > Actinopteri > Salmoniformes > Salmonidae > Salmo > Salmo trutta. Next base: position 11,447,867 of record NC_042985.1, read on the forward strand.
ATACTCTTGTGAATTCTATGGTTTTTACTAGATTACTTGTAGTTTTTCATGTTGTTTGTCTGTAATTTTTGTAATGACTTGGTGCTGCCTATCTTGGCCAGGACGCTCTTGAAAAAGAGATTTTAAATCTCAATGAGCCTTTCCTGGGTAAATAAGGGTTAAATAAGAGGCTATATAATACACTAACTAAAAGTCTGTACAATATATATTATTAACACCGTGTGCTCTGTGTGTCTACTTAAAACTACTGGTCAAGTCAATGTAATTAGTATTAGTAAGCTTGTTACTATCATTGTCCTGCTCTTTATATATTTTTGTAATATAGTAGTAAAACTGCTAAGTGCTGGAGGACATTTGTAAGTCCGATTAGTTTGCAGGATCAATCTAAATTCAGAAATGTATCTTGTATCACATACATTGCATCAGTTGCCTTTTGAATCATCAATACTGAAAATCAAAGGGTTCTTTGGCTGTCCCAATAGGAGAACCGTTTTTTTGGCTCCAGGTAGAACCTTTTTGGGTTCCATGTAGAACCCTCTGTGGAAAGGGTTCTACATGGAACCCAAAAGGGTTATACTTGGAACCAAAAATGGTTCTTCAAAGGGTTCTCCTATGAGGACAGCTAAAGAACTGTTTTAGGTTCTTGATGGCACCTTTTTTTCTAAGAGTGTGAATAAGATGAACTCTCTCTCTACTGATTCTCTGTTGGAGGGATTTACATGTCAGCTTTGGTTAAAGTTTATTCTGGTTCTTTGGACCGTGACATTTTCCGAAGCTCCTGGGTACAGTTTGCTTAGAAGATGCAGGAGTTATTTGACTGCGGTGTTCGTTTTTAGGTAGTGTGTGTACAGGGCCCTTACTATATTGTCTTTCCCTGAATCCTCACATCCCTAGGGGAGAGAGAAATGTAGAGGCTATATACACAGGGCACAGGGACTATGGTGGTCTGTTTGAAACATGTAGGTATTACAGACTTAGTCAGGGAGAGGTTGAAAATGTCAGTGAAGACACTTGCCAGTTGGCCTGCGCATGCTTTGAGTACACGTCCTGGTAATCCATCTGGCTCTGCGGCTTTGAGAATGTTGACCTGTTTAAAGGTCTTGCTCACATCGGCTACCAAGAGCGTTATCACACAGTCATCCAGAACAGCTGGTGCTCTCATGCATGCTTCAGTGTTGCTTGCCTCGAAGTGAGCATAAAAGGCATTTAGCTCGTCTGGTAGGCTCGCGTCACTGGGAAGCTCGAGTCTAGGTTTCCCTTTGTAGTCCGTAATAGTTTTCAAGCCAAGCCACATCCGACAAGCATCAGAGCCCGTATAGTGGGATTCAATCTTAATCCTGTATTGACACTTTGCTTGTTTGATGGTTTGTCTGAAGGCATAGCGGGATTTCTTATAGGCGTCCGGATTGGTGTCCCGGTCCTTGAAAGCGGCAACTCTAGCCTTTAGCTCGATGCGGATGTTGCCTCTAATCCATGGCTTCTGGTTGGGATATGTACAGTGGCTTGCGAAAGTATTCACCCCTTTGGCATTTTTCATATTTCGTTGCCTTACAACCTGGAATTTTGGGGGGATTGTATTATTTGACTTACACAACATGCCTACCACTTTGAAGATGCAAAATGTTTTTTATTGTGGAACAAACAAGAAATAAGACAAAAAAATTGAAAACTTGAGCGTGCATAACTATTTACCCCTCCAAAGTCAATACTTTGTAGAGCCACCTTATGCAGCATTTACAGCTGCAAGTCTCTTGGGGTAAGTCTCTATAAACTTGGCACATCTAGCCACATTGACTTTTGCCCATTCTTCAAGGCAAAACTGCTCCAGATCCTTCAAGTTGGATGGGTTCCGCTGGTGTACAACAATCTTTAAGTCATACCACAGATTCTCAATTGGATTGAGGTCTGGGCATTGACTAGGCCATTCCAAGACATTTAAATGTTTCCCCTTAAACCACTCGAGTGTTACTTTAGCAGTATGCTTAGGGTCATTGTCCTGTTGGAGGTGAACCTCTGTCCCAGTTTCAAATCTCTGGAAGACTGAAACAGGTTTCCCTCAATCATTTTCCTGTATTTAGTGCCATCCATCATTCCTTCAATTCTGACCAGTTTCCCAGTCCCTGCCAATGGAAAAACATCCCCACAGCATGATGCTGCCACCACAATGCTTCGATGTGGGGATAGTGTTCTCGGGGTGATGAGAAGTGTTGGGTTTGTGCCAGACATACCGTTTTCCTTGATGGCCATAAAGCTCAATTTTAGTCTCATCTGACCAGAGTACCTTCTTCCATATGTTTGGTGAGTCTCCCACATGCCTTTCGGGCGAACACCAAACGTGTTTGCTTATTTATTTCTTTAAGCAATGGCATTTTTTTCTGGCCACTCTTCCCGTAAATCCCAGCTCTGTGGAGTGTACAGCTTAAAGTGGTCCTATGTGCAGATATTACAATCTCAGCTGTGGAGCTTTGCATCTCCTTCAGGGATATCTTTGATATCTTTGTTGCCTCTCTGATTAATGCCCTCCTTGCCTGGTCCATGAGTTTTTGTGGGTGGCCCTCTCTTGGCAGGTTTGCTGTTGCGCCATATTCTTTCAATTTTTTTATAATGGATTTAATGGTGCTCCGTGGGATGTTCAAAGTTTCAGATATTTTTTTATAACCTAACCCTGATCTGTACTTCTCCACAACTTTGTCCCTGACCTGTTTGGAGAGCTCCTTGGTCTTCATGGTGCCGCTTTCTTGGTAGTGCCCCTTGCTTAGTGGTGTTGCAGACTCTGGGGCCTTTCAGAACAGGTGTATATATACTGAGATCATATGACAGATCATATGACACTTAGATTGCACACAGGTGGACTTTATTTAACTAATTATGTGACTTCTGGAGGTAATTTTTTGCACCAGATCTTATTTAGGGGCTTCATAGCAAAGGGGGTGAATATATATGCATGCACCACTTTTCCCTTTTATAATTTTTTTTAGTTATTTTTTTTATTTCACTTCACCAATTTGGACTATTTTGTGTATGTCTGTTACATGAAATCCAAATAAAAATCAATTTAAATTTCAGGTTGTAATGCAACAAAATAGGAAAAATGCCAAGGGGGATGAATACTTTTTCAAGGCCCTGTACGTACGGTCACTGTGGGGATGACGTCGTCGATGCACTTATTGATGAAGCCGATGACTGAAGTGGTATACTCCTCAATGCCATTGGATGAATCCCAGAACATATTCCAGTCTGTGCTAGCAAAACAGTGTTGGAGTGTTTTGCTGGTGCAGTGCTGGACTTTTGATAGAACCTGTGAGAGGATATAGGTAACAGTAATATTAGAGCAACATTACTGATTCAAATGTTTGACTAACTCCTATTACTACTAGTATTACTGCTACAAACTGCCATTGATAATTTTATGGTTTATTTTTTATTTATTTATTTCACCTTTATTTAACCAGGTAGGCTAGTTGAGAACAAGTTCTCATTTGCAACTGCGACCTGGCCAAGATAAAGCAAAGCAGTTCGACACATACAACAACAGAGTTACACATGGAATAAACAAACATACAATTAATAATACAGTAGAAAAATCTATATACAGCATGTGCAAATGAGGTAGGATAAGAGAGGTAAGGCAATAAATAGGCCATGGTGGCGAAGTAATTACAATATAGCAATTAAACACTGGAATGGTAGAATGTGAAGAAGATGAATGTGCAAGTAGAGATACTGGGGTGCAAAGGAGCAAGATAAATAAATAAATACAGTATGGGGATGGGGTACATTGGATGGGCTACTTACAGATGAGCTATATACAGGTGCAGAGATCTGTGAGCTGCTCTGACAGCTGGTGCTTAAAGCTAGTGAGGGAGGTAAGAGTCTCCAGCATTAGTGATATTTGCAGTTCGTTCCAGTCATTGGCAGCAGAGAACTGGAAGGAGAGGCGGCCGAAGGAAGAATTGGCTTTGGGGGTGACCAGTGAGATATACCTGCTGGAGCGCGTGCTACGTGTGGGTGCTGCTATGGTGACCAGTGAGCTGAGATAAGGCGGGGCTTTACCTAGCAGAGACTTGTAGATGACCTGGAGCAAGTGGGTTTGGCGAAGAGTATGAAGCAAGGGCCAGCCAACGAGAGCGTACAGGTCGCAGTGGTGGGTAGTGTATGGGGCTTAGGTGACAAAACGGATGGCACTGTGGTAGACTGCATCCAATTTGTTGAGTAGGGTGTTGGAGGCTATTTTGTAAATGACATCTCCGAAGTCGAGGATCGGTAGGATGGTCAGTTTTACGAGGGTATGTTTGGCAGCATGAGTGAAGGATGCTTTGTTGCGAAATAGGAAGCCAATTCTAGATTTAATTTTGGATTGGGGATGTTTAATGTGAGTCTGAAAGGAGTTTACAGTCTAACCAGACACCTAGGTATTTGTAGTTGTCCACATATTCTAAGTCAGAACCGTCCAGAGTAGTGATGCTGGACGGGCGGGCAGGTGCGGGCAGCGATCAGTTGAAGAGCATGCATTTAGTTTTACTTGCATTTAAGAGCAGTTGGAGGCCACGGAAGGAGAGTTGTATGGCATTGAAGCTCATCTGGAGGTTAGTTAACACAGTGTCCAAAGAAGGGCCAGAGGTATACAGAATGGTGTCGTCTGCGTAGAGGTGGATCAAAGAATCACCAGCAGCAAGAGCGACATCATTGATGTATACAGAGAAGAGAGTCGGCCCGAGAATTGAACCCTGTGGCACCCCCATAGAGACTGCCAGAGGTCCGGACAACAGGCCCTCCGATTTGACATACTGAACTCTATCAGAGAAGTAGTTGGAGAACCAAGCGAGGCAATCATTTGAGAAACCAAGGCTGTTGAGTCTGCCAATAAGAATGTTGTGATTGACAGAGTCGAAAGCCTTAGCCAGGTCGATGAATACGGCTGCACAGTAATGTCTCTTATCGATGGTGGTTATGATATTGTTTAGGACCTTGAGCGTGGCAGAGGTGCACCCGTGACCAGCTCTGAAACCAGATTGCATAGCGGAGAAGGTACGGTGGGATTCGAAATGGTCATCTGTTTGTTAACTTGGCTTTCGAAGACCTTAGAAAGACAGGGTAGGTAAAGGAAGTATTTGGTTATCTTTTCAAATGTAGCCAGAAAGGTCAAACAAAATAATACAAAAAACAATTTAGATGTCCTCCTTACATAGGAAAACACACAAAAAAAGATGTCTAAAATACATGTTTTTGATGCCAAAATACTGATCAAGTTGATCAGTTTTTTGGGGCAAACTATTACATTTTTGTAACTTCTTTCTGACAATAATCCCCCCCCCCAAATAAAAAAAATACAATATTTTTTTAATCATAAGCCCATTACAACATTTTGGTATAGATTTTTCCTTATTTGGACCAATGATTGGGTCTCACATGATGACTTAACAAATCACTTTATGCAGCAGATAATGTTCTTTCTCTCCTGTCAGTCCCTTGTTCGCCAGTGCTCTACCTCTCTGATCAGGGTCGCACAGCGGAAGTGGTGGGCGGGGCAGTGGGGAAGCTTTCCCCAGGTCCAGGCCTGGTACGTACTACTGGGGGTAGCCTACCCGTTCATCCACATGTCCACAAGTCTCTGCTTCCTAGACAAATCCAGCCCCTGATCATGACATTCAAACAAACCCCTGCTCATAATGGGGACTTTATGCAAAAACGTTCTTGTCTCTAATGAACACATGGACATTAGGACTAAGTATTGATTTACGCTCTATTATGAATAAAATCAAATAAAATGTATTTATAAAGCTCTTCTTACATCAGCTGATATCTCAAAGTGCTGTTCAGAAACCCAGCCTAAAACCCCAAACAGCAACCAATGCAGGTGTAGAAGCACGATGGCTAGCAAAAACTCCCTAGAAAGGAATACTGCTAAAAAAAAACACAAAATATATAAAGGTAAGGCTCATTCGTATTTATATTGTTTCGCAAGGATGCACACATTTTATCCCAATGCGATATGTTATCCTTGCTTCTGTAGAAGCGGATGTAACGTTGCGAGACTCTGTCTGACTTCGGACATTTAAAGAGAAGGCACTGACGCACAAATGACCGGTGAGATCTGCGACCGAAATAATGTGTTAGTAACTACTTTTACAGCATGAGTTCAGAATCGGTCGTTCTGTTGGAGACTGTCAACTTCGCTGCTGAAAAGCACCGCTATCAACGACGTAAAGACGCGGAACAAACGCCATATATCAACCACCCAATAGGTACAGTTGTTATAAAAACAATCTTAACAGATGCTAGCTAGTTAGCTTCTATGAATGGCTTAAGGACCTAACTAGCTACCATTAGTGCCTATTGATGATAGCTAGTATCTTCTGACCGGGGAAGTTTTGTTACGAGCCCCGACGCTTGTTCTGAACGTTAAAACACATCTTTTGCGGTACGGTTTTGGAAACACAAGGAACATATATTTCCTATTAGCTAGACAGTCTCATTATTTAACACAAGGTAAAAGTACTACACCTTTTTAGGGTAAGTGTTCCCACACAGTCTTATCTCCATGGTACAGCGCTTGTTTATTGAAGACAGAGGCGTTCGTGTGCTAATTAGCTGTCTGCATCTGTTACTGAAAGATGCTGTCAGCTGCATGTGTTAACCTGTTAAAACAGTGTACAGTAAGTGTATGTTTTGCATTTGGGAAATTATTGTTGATATAAACATTTGTTTCTAGAAATTTACTGTAATTGAGAATTGATTCATGTTTAGAGTATTTGGCGGTTTTGGCTGCAACTGCCAATTTGCCTCTGAACATGCAAGGTCCTTGGACAATAAGGAGTAACGTTAGCCTCTAGTCCATTATTGAGGGAGGTCCTTAAAAATAACTCTCTCACTACTCGGACTTCAGTGCGTGAATATCTGCATTTACATTTTCCGTGTTTATAATTTTGCAGGCGTGGCAAGGATCCTGAGCCATGAAGGTGGGATCACAGACATTGAAGTTTTGCAAGTAAGTGTTTTGTGTTTCAGACAGACTCAAAATACTTTCTTGCATACTTGTTCCTGGAGGTCAATATTTTAAATCGTAATGAAATTATATTATTAAGTATAGATAGATAAGTCAATGGGCGATGTTTTCATGAGCTTAACATTCAACATTTGTGTTATGAGTTTGTGTTAACAGGAAGGTCATGACTGATATTTATGTGTTTTCCAACTGTCCTCAGGCAGCTTTGCTCCATGACACAGTGGAGGACACTGACACCAGCATAGGAGAGCTACAGGCCATCTTTGGGCAAACGGTGGCTCGAATCGTTCAGGAAGTGACAGATGACAAGGCGCTACCCAAGCAGGAGAGGAAACGTCAGCAGGTGGAGCATGCACCTCATGCCAGCCAGCAGGCCAAACTGGTCAAACTGGCTGACAAACTATACAACCTGAGGGACCTGAACCGCTGCACGCCAACAGGTGATTGATTGTTGGGTGTCCAATCAAAAATGCATATTTGGACCCTCTGTGTAAAATATGTTAATTGTGTTGGTTATCCTATGAGAACCAATGGTCCAAACCCCATTTCACTATCATATAAACCCCATTTCACCATTCAAAGGTTATTGCAGTTTTTACTCTTGTAGGATGGCCAAAATTTGTGTGACTAAGTCAATGGAGGCCAGAGAGAAAAAGTGGTCAAAATAAGGAAAATTGCACAGCATTGTGTTAACTAGGCTAGAAGCTGTGTGGGAGTTAATTACCTGACAGGCTCACTTTTCTGTTGAACTAGTCATCTATCTTCCCGAATCCACAGGACTTAAAACAATATAGAGGTAAGATGGATATTGATTTTGAGACATGACATGTTAGCTTGTCTGCTATATGCATCCGCTGCTAAATCATGGCCGCTACTGCGGGATGGTAAATGTTGTCAGAAGTTAACTTAAATGACTAAGCAGTCGATGGACAAGGTATGACAGCAATCCATGCTTTGGTTTTGTTTTGTTATCCACCATTTCAAATGCTAACTTTTTAGCATTTGGCACATCCAATGCATGGGAATGGTATCTTTTATTAGCATTTTCACACGTCATGTCCAAATCTTAAAGTATCTATAAAAAAAAAGATACACTAATATATATATATATAACTCAATGTTGTTACTGTGTGAAAATGCTAATATAGGTACCATTGACTTGCATTGGATTTGTGCCACAAATGTGAGTGACTGATTCTTAAAAAATATATAATAGCAAGAGCTGCACCATCTAGTGGTTAGAAGCTGGTAAATCAGGATGCAGGGTGGGACATAAACCTAATAAATTCAATGACTAATTTCTCTGAACTGGGGAAACTGATCTTTATTTTCTAACTCTCTCTCTGGCTCGTTTCTTCTCTTTACTTGCTTCCCTCTCTGGTTGTCTGACTGTCCCTCTCTTTACCCCCGTCCCATATCTTATATTTAAATCTGTGTTGTGGTTGCCAGGTTGGTCGGCAGAGCGTGTTCAGGAGTACTTTGTGTGGTCAGCCCAGGTAGTGAGAGGACTGAGGGGGACCAACCCAGCACTGGAGAGACACCTAGAGGAGCTCTTCAAGCAGAGGGGGGTTGAGCTTTGACACCTCTCTACTTCTGACACAGGGTGGCACAACAGAGCAACTCTTGATGCACACTTTTGTAGAGTTCATGTGAAAAAATGTGAGTGTATTGTCTTCATATTTAGGAGCCTTCTCCATCGAATAAACTCTTAGCACTCATAAGGATTTATTTTTATGGGTAATTTATTATTCATTCATTCTACAGTAATTTGCATACATTGTCTGTAGAACTGGCAAACCATCAATGTCACCTTGAGTTTTCTCGCTGTATTGAATAAAGCAATGATATGTGTAATTTTGTAAAGACGAAAGGTTGTTGTGGAAATTCACCACCATGTCATGGAAATGACCACCAGGGACACTAAGTCAATCTTAAATGAATCATCCTTTATTATCAGCGCGCTGGAGAGTTTCCAACCAACTCAATGCACTATAGTACACATGTCAATCAGGAGCTCTGCTGGGGCAGTCCCAACTGTTGTCTTATATATGGCTATACACAGACAAGTTATATTTGCATAATTAATTCATCATTACCGTTTTGTATCATTCATGTGACCGACCAATACTGGTTTATAACATGTGACAGACCAATACCTCAAGGCTTCTTCTCTCTAAGCCGAGACCTTGAAACATATATTTTGTCTCTAAACAAAGGTCTGGGTGTACTGCCAAATTGTAGCTACTGATAGTGAGGATTCAGTCAGTCACTTGCATGAACATAGAAAACGGTTATTAGAAAAGCATATGAATAGAACACAGAAATTAGTTCTTGGAAAAGCACAAACGTTAAACATTTCCAGCACAGTTACTTTTGTAAATCATAGTTTGCAGGATTCATCTGAATTCTGATTTGTTTTATCACCTACATTGCATCAGTGGCCTTTTGTATCATTAATACTGACAATCAAAGATGGGGTAGTGAAAATAAATGTAATATTTATCCCCCTCAATAAAAATGTTATTACACCATTTTTTTAAACATTTGAATCATTTAGCAGACCCTCTTATCCAGAGTGACTTAGTTATTGCATTTGTCTTAAGATACTGTAGCTAGGTGGGAGAACTGCATAATCACAGTTACAGTAAGTACATTGTTCATAGATAAAGTAGCTATCAGCTAGGTCAGAGCTAGTAAGGTGGGAAAAGTCTAGTGTAAGTTAATGAAAGTCCTTTTTTGGGGGGGGGGGGGTCGTTTGCTGTAGGATTATTTAAGATGCTATTTGAAGAGGTAGGGTTTTAGATTTTTTTCTGAAGATGGGCAGGGACTCTGCTGTCCTAGCTTCAGGTGGAAGCTGGTTGGGGTGCTAGGACAAAGAAGAGCTTGGAATGGCCTTAGCGGGAGCTGTCCTCCTGTAGGAGTGGGAGGGCCAAGAGACCAGAGGTGGCAGAACAGAGTGCTTGGGTTGGGGTGTAGGGTTTGAGCATAGCCTGAAGGAGGGAGGGGCAGTTCTTGCTGCTCAGTAAGCAAGTACCATGTTCTTGTAGTATGCTCAAAACGATATTTTTGGTGGCGTTATGTTGATACAAATATGCATGCGGCATCCTAGTCCCATGTTGTACATCTGGGTTAAAGTGTCGTTATTACAGAATACTGTTGAAAAGTATCCCTGTTGGCTTCAACTACAAGTTAATCACAAATAAGTAACCTATATTATCATAGGGCATTCTATTTCAGTTGTATTATTGTAGCCAGATGTTTAACAAGTACAGCAATCTGAATTTTTGTCCTATTTTGACAAGTTAATCATACATACAAATGGTTTATGATGAAATCATATGCTATATTCCACGTTACTATTCCACACCCACATTGAGGTCAGTGATGTAGTGTAGGATATACTCAGGTATACGCCGTATACCCACTTATTTTTCAGTGGTCATTGCATATGCTCACTTCTTAATCCCCACTGGTACTTATCAAAGTAGTGTAGTGGAGGTATGTGCCGTATCAATTAATAGGGCTGATGGAACAGATTATTTCTTCACATTTTCGGCACAGCGATGTGCAAACTGCGGTAGGCCTACATGTGAATGTTTCAAAATGCAATTTGCGGGAAAACACCATTCTAAAATGCACACATAGAATTTCATTGTATGCTGTACCATTAAGATTTCCCTTCACTGGAACTAAGGGGCCTAGCCCGAACCGTGAAAAACATCCCCATTATTCCTCCTCAACCAAATTTTACAGTTAGCACTATCCATTCGGGCAGGTAGCGTTCTCCTGGCATCTGTCAAATGCAGATTCATTCGTCGGACTGTCCGATGGTGAACGCATTTCCACTGCTCCAGAGTCCAATGGCGGCGAGCTTTACACCTCTCCAGCCGATGCTTGGCATTGTGTATGGTGATCTTAGGCTTGTGTGCGGCTGTCCGGCCATGGAAACACATTTCATGAACGGAAAGGGGGATACCTAGTCAGGTGTACAACTGAATGCATTGAACTGAAATGTGTCTTCCGCATTTAACCCAACCCCTCTGAATCAGAGAGGTGCGGAAGGCTGCCTTAATTGACATCCATATCTTCGGTGCCTGGGGAACAGTGGGTTATCTACCTTGCTCAGGGGCAGAACTACAGATTTTTACCTTGTCAGTTCAGGGATTCGATCCAACAACCTTTCGGTGAAGCTCACGACAAACAGTTCTTGTGCTGACGTTGCTTCCAGAGGCAATTTGGAACTCGGCAGTGAGTGTTGCAACCGAGGACAGACGATTTTTACGCGTTACACGCTTCAGCACTCGGTGGTCCTATTCTGTGAGCTTGTGTAGCCTACCACTTCGCGGCTGAGCCGTTGTTGCTCTTAGACATTTCCACTTCACAATAACAGCACTTACAGTTGACCGGGGCAGCTCTAGCAGGGCAGAAATTTGACTTGTTGGAAAGATGGCATCCTATGATGGTGCCACGTTGAAAGTCACTGAGCTCTTCAATAAGGCCATTCTACTGACAATGTTTGTCTAGGGAGATTGCATGGCTGTGTGCTTGATTTTATACACCTGTCAGCAACGGGTGTGGCTGAAATAGCCGAATCCATCTCATGATCTACAGAAACACCTCTAACCAATCAACAGTGCTAAGTGCCTGCACATTAGAATTAAAGGGTAACTACACTCAAACCTCAAAAGTGGTCTCCTGATTTGGTTTAAGCATTGTTATGGACTTAGATAATACAATTACGGTGTTTTCTGTAAGAAATAATGTGTGACAGAACGAAAACCTCAAAAAAAATGGGGAAAAATGTGAAACCTGTGAATTTGTGACTCAGTTGGCAGCCTCATTTATCTGTTTAAAGAGTAGGCCTACTATTAGCTTACTTGCACAGTACAGCTTGGGTTGGTCTGACTGTGAAAGACCGATATGGGATTTATAATTTTAGGTCACTGTTTCTCATATATTTTTCCACACAGGGCGCCTTTCCTTCGCCGGATGAGCCGTTTGGCAAAATGAGAGAATACCCACTTCTCCAGGCACCACTACAGCCCTGATTGAGGTTAAACATGTATGATCAAATATGGTCAAGAATATTGAGTTCTCTGAACTTGCTACTGATTCTCTGTTGGAGGGATTTACATGTCAACTTTGGTTAAAGTTTATTCGTGTTCTTTGGACCGTGAGATTTTCTGAAGCTCCTGGGTAGAATTTGCTTAAAAGATGCAGGCGTTATTTGACTACGGGGTTCCTTTTTAGGCAATGTGTGTACAGGGCCCTTACTATATTGTCTTTCCCTGAATCCTCGCATCCACTTTCAAAGTCTCTCCCCTCTGACGCTGTCCTCCAATTCGTTTAGAGAAGGCGAGGAAAGAGGATGTGACCAATCAGGAAACCTATGAGGAAGAGCCATGGATTGGTTGGCAAGATTAAGGAGGCACTCTGATTGGTGGGTTGTGCGGACACGTGAGAGGGGTCCAGCAGAGTAGCAGCAGGGTCATAATAGCAGCAGCAGCAGTGGGGTCAGCTCCGCTCCACACTTACTGAGCACTGGGGCATCATGCAGACGAAGAGTAGCTTCACTGGTCTCCTCATCACTGCTCTGTGTGCGGTGGCCTCTTGTAAACTCGGAGAATATCACTATGTGTCTGAAGAGAAGACCTGGTCAGAGGCTCAGCAGTACTGTCGTGAGCACTACACTGACCTGGCCTTCATCAGCAACCAGGAAGAAGTAGATCAGCTCCTTTCCATTTCAAGGGGTGATTGGACCTGGATTGGTTTGCACAGAGATGCTAACGACCCTACAGGATGGACATGGTCAGGAGGAGAGAACTCAGCATTTAGGTTTTGGAAGTCAGGAGAACCAAACAATGCTGGTGGCATTGAGGACTGTGTCATGGTACAGTGGGATATGAGATGGATGGATTCGCTTTGCTCCCGGACACTCCCCTTCTTATGCTACAAGGAGAAGCTGATCCTAGTTCAGGAGATGAAGACGTGGGAGGAGGCTCTGGAGTACTGCAGGGATCACTACACCGACCTCCCCAGCCTGCTCTCTGAGACTGAACATCTCCAGGCCCAGAGCAAGATAGAGGCCGCCCAGACCGACCATGTGTGGACGGGTCTGATCTTCCTAGCCAGAGAATGGCTGTGGGTGAACGGGGACCACCTGGAGTACCAGGCCTGGTCCGGCGGGGAGCTGCCCCACTGCCCCGCCCAATACCTCCACTGTGGGACCCTGACCAGAGATGAAGAGCACTGGGGAACCAGGAACTGTGAGGAGAGGAGGAACTTCCTCTGCTACAGAGCGTGAGCCCCAGTGGAGAGAGATATTACTGTAGTAGATATGATCATCTATGAATGCTCTCTACTTGTTACTAGTTAACGCTGTGATTGATTATTCACTCTATTTACTTGTTGGTGCATATAAACTTATTGGGTTTAACCCACGGGGCGGCAGGTAGCCTAGCGATTAGAGCGTTGGGCCAGTAACCAAAAGATTGCTGGTTGGAATAACTGAGCCGACAAGGTGAAGAATCTGTTGATGTGCACTTTAGCAAGGCACTTAACCCTAATTTACTCCAGGGGCACCATACTACTATGGCTGACCCTGTAAAACAACACATTTCACTGCACCTATCTGGTGTATGTGACAATAAGTCATATCTTTTTTGGTGTGTGTTTTCTACAATAGTCTACTATTTTTGTACCTATAGATACCGTGGTTATGATAGTGGGTGCTTTGTGTGTACACAGACCAGAACACTGGGCACAGATGTCAGTTCAATGTCTAGTTTTGATAACATTTAATTGAGTTGGTAATTAACTTCTTTTTTTTACCATGTCATTCGATTTAGGAAGGGTAAAAAAAATATACAAGAAATCACGGAATTCCTTCAGGTTGATGACTGCAAATCCAATCAGTTTTCCGCTTTGATGCATCCTCATCAGAATGAAAAACAGTAACAGTAGATATGAACGTACACATCATGTATTGTACATCATGTATTGTATATCATGTATTGTATATCATGTATTGTACATCATATATTGTATATCATGTATTGTACATCATATATTGTATATCATGTATTGTAAATCATGTATTGTATATCATGTATTGTATATCATGTAAGGAAACCAACTGTTGGTATGAAATAAATAATTAACTTAGACAAAGACCTTCCTTCTCATTTTTATTGGTGCACCTAGAAATAATAATAGATAGCAGAACAACTAATTGAAAGATCACAACTTCTCATTGATAACCTGTCATGTACCATGAAATATGTATCTGAAATTGTGAAAATATTAAGTATTTACATGGTTTATGGTTACAAAAGGATGTAATCCAAAATACACTTGAAGGAAACTGTCACGACTTCCGCCGAAGTTGGCTCCTCTCCTTGTTCGGGCGGCGTTCGGTGGTCGAAGTCACTGGCTTTCTAGCCATCGCCGCTCCAATTTTCATGTATCCATTTGTTTTGTCTTGTTCCCTGCACACCTTGTTTTCATTCCCCAATCAATCTACATGTATTTATTCCTCTGTTCCCCATCATGTCTTTGTGAAAGATTGTTTGTGTTACGTGTTATTTGTTGACGCGCCAGACTGGTTTGGTTTTATCGTGGTATTTCACGAAGATGTTTATTGTTAAACATAATTCTTGTGACTTTTTTGCGCGTTTTGCACTTTTGCCTCAATAAAGTGTGCGCCTGTTCACAAATCTCTGCTCTCCTGCACCTGACTTCGCTACCAGTACGCACACACGACAGAATCGTTCACCTACCATGGAGTCAGCAGGAGCAGGTACCCCGGTCAGAGGAGTCGAGGAGCGCGTCCAGGAACACGCGGCAATGCTACATAATCTCGGTGCCATGATGGACCGCTGGGAGAGACAGGAAGTCTCTCCAGCGCCTCGACCAGCGCAACCGGGGTTACCTCTACCTGTCCCGTCCGGATCCAGCTCCAGTAGGATGCTTCTCTCCCTTCCCAGGGAGTATGATGGGACGGCCGCACAATGCCAGGGGTTCCTTTTACAACTGGACCTATACCTGGCCACTGTTCACCCAGCTCCCTCAGGAAGGGAGAGAGTATCCGGACTCGTCTCATGCCTCTTGGGGAGAGCTCTGGAGTGGGCAAACGCCGTGTGGGGAGAGGAAGACGCGGCGTTGGACCACTTCGAGGAGTTCACCCGCCGCTTCTGGGCCGTCTTTGACCATCCACCCGAAGGTAGAGCGGCGGGGGAATGACTCTTCCATTTGAGGCAGGGGACGAGGAGCGCACAGGATTTCGCGCTGGAGTTCCGGACCTTGGCCACCGGAGCAGGATGTAACGACAGGGCCCTCATTGACCACTATCTATGCAGCCTGTGTGAGGACGTCCGACAGGAGTTGGCCTGCAGGGATGCCACTATCACCTTTGACCAACTGGTGGATCTGTCCATCCGGTTGGATAACCTGCTGGTCATCCGTGGACGTCCTGAGGGGGCTCTGTCGGTTCCATCTCCCAGCACTCCCGCTCCGGTGCCCATGGAGTTGGGAGGGGCTGCTCGTAGGGAGGCTGGAGGTGGGGCCTTCACATGCACCATCTGTGGCTGCAGAGGGCACACTGCCGGTCGGTGCCGGGTTGGTCCCTCTGGGAGTCGAGGCAGCAGGCAGGGCACTCTGGCGTCACCCCGGGTGAGTCTGCACCACTCTCATCCAGTCCTCTGTTGTCCACCTGTTTGTACCTCTTTGTTTCCCTGAGTTCTCCCCACATTCCCAGCATAAGGCGCTCATTGATTCAGGCGCAGCTGGGAATTTTATCGACAGAGCGTTAGCTCTTAGTTTAGGGATCCCAATTATTCCTGTAGATAGACCTTTCCCGGTTCACGCTCTGGATATTCGACCATTAGGGTCTGTGCTAATCAGGGAAGCCACCATCTCCCTGGCCATGGAGACGCAGGGGGGTCACAAGGAGAGAATCAGTCTCTTTCTCATTGATTCTCCTGCGTTTCCCGTGGTACTAGGCCTTCCCTGGTTGGCTCGTCATAACCCCACCATTTCCTGGCAACAGAGGGCTCTCACTGGGTGGTCGCGAGAGCGCTCAGGGAGGTGTGTTGGGGTTTCCGTTGGTGCTACCACGGTGGAGAGTCCAGACTAGGTCTCCACCGTGCGCATTCCCCCAGAATATGCCAATTTGGCTCTCGCCTTCTGTAAAAAGAAGGCGACTCAATTACCACCCCATCGACAGGGGGATTGTGTGATAAATCTACTGGTAGACGCTGCACTTCCCAGGAGTAATGTGTATCCCCTGTCACAAGCGGAGACGGTGGCTATGGAGACATATGTCTCCGAATCCCTCCGTCAGGGGTACATTCGGTCCTCCACTTCACCCGCCTCCTCGAGTTTCTTTTTTGTGAAGAAGGATGGAGGTCTGCGCCCGTGCATTGACTATAGAGGTCTCAATCAAATCACGGTGAGGTACAGTTACCCGCTACCTCTTATCGCCACGGCGATTGAGTCAATGCACAGGGTGCGCTTCTTCACTAAACTGGATCTCAGGAGTGCGTACAATCTGGTGCGTATCTGGGAGGGAGACGAGTGGAAGACAGCGTTTAGTACCACTTCAGGGCATTATGAGTACCTCGTCATGCCATACGGGTTGATGAATGCTACATCAGTCTTCCAATCCTTCGTAGACGAGATTTTCAGGGACCTGCATGGGCAGGGTGTAGTGGTGTATATCGATGACATTCTGATATACTCCGCTACACGCGCCGAGCATGTGTCCTTAGTGCGCAAGGTACTTGGACGGCTGTTGGAGCATGACCTGTATGTCAAGGCTGAGAAATGCCTGTTCTTCCAGCAGGCCGTCTCATTCCTAGGGTATCGCATTTCCACATCAGGGGTGGAGATGGAGAGTGACCGCATAGCAGCCGTGCGTAATTGGCCGACTCCCACCACGGTAAAGGAGGTGCAGCGATTTTTAGGATTTGCCAATTACTACCGGAGATTTTCCGTGGTTTTGGCCAGGTGGCTGCTCCCATTACCTCACTGCTGAAGGGGAGTCCTGTACGTCTGCAGTGGTCGGTTGAGGCGGACAGGGCTTTTGGGCACCTAAGAGCTCTGTTTACCTCGGCTCCCGTGCTGGCCCATCCGGATCCCTCTTTGGCATTCATAGTGGAGGTGGACGCGTCCGAGGCTGGGATCGTAAGCTGTGCTCTCTCAGCGCTCGGGCACACCACCGAAGCTCCGCCCCTGTGCTTTCTTCTCGAAGAAGCTCAGCCCGGCAGAGCGGAACTATGATGTGGGGGACCGGGAGCTGTTGGCTGTGGTTAAGGCTTTAAAGGCGTGGAGACATTGGCTTGAGGGGGCTAAACACCCTTTCCTCATCTGGACTGACCACCGCAACCTGGAGTACATCCGGACAGCTAGGAGACTGAATCCTCGTCAGGCGAGGTGGGCCATGTTCTTTACCCGCTTTGTGTTTACCCTGTCCTACAGACCAGGTTCCCAGAATGTGAAGGCAGACGCACTGTCCCGGCTGTATGACACAGAGGAGCGGCCCATGGATCAGACTCCCATTCTCCCGGCCTCCTGCCTGGTAGTGCCGGTCGTGTGGGAGCTGGATGCGGACATTGAGCAGGCGTTGCGTACAGAGCCCGCTCCACTCCAGTGTCCCGTCGGGTGTCAGTACGTTCCGTCTGTTGTCCGTGACCAGTTGATCTATTGGGCCCACACATCACCCTCCTCTGGTCATCCGGGGATTGGTCGGACAGTGCGCTGTCTGACTGGGAAGTACTGGTGGCCCACCTTGGCTCGGGACGTGAGGGTTTATGTTTCCTCCTGATCGGTGTGCACCCAGTGTAAGGCTCATAGACACCTGCCCAAAGGTAAGCTACATCCCTTACCCGTTCCACAACGGCCTTGGTCACACCTGTCTGTGGATTTTCTAACGGATCTTCTTCCCTCACAGGGAAACACCATGATCCTGGTTGTTGTGGATCGTTTCTCTAAGTCCTGTCGCCTCCTCCCTCTGCCTGGTCTCCCTACGGCCCTACAAACTGCGGAGGCCCTGTTTACACACGTCTTCCGGCACTACGGGGTGCCTGAGGATATAGTGTCTGATCGAGGTCCCCAGTTCACTTCGAGTGTCTGGAGGGCGTTCATGGAACCTTTGGGGGTCTCGATCAGCCTCACCTTGGGTTTCACCCTGAGAGTAACGGGCAGGTGGAGAGAGTGAACCAGGATGTGGGCAGGTTTCTGTGGTCCTATTGCCAGGACCGGCTGGGGGAGTGGGCGGCATTCGTGCCCTGGGCAGAGATGGCGCAGAAATCGCTCCGCCACTCCTCCACTAACCTCTCCCCCTTTCAGTGTGTATTGGGGTACCAGCCGGTTCTGGCACTGTGGCATCAGAGTCAGACCGAGGCTCCTGCGGTGGACGATTGTTTCAGACGCGCGGAGGAGACCTGGGAAGCCGCCCATGGTCACCTCCAGCAGGCCGCGCTGCGCCAAAAGACCAGCGCGGATCGTCACCGCAGTGGGACAGGGTCTGGCTCTCCGCCTGCCCTGCCGGAAGCTGGGCCCACTCAAAGTCCTGAGGAGAGTGAACGGGGTATGTTATAGGTTACAGCTTCCCTCCATTACCATATTAACCCCTCGTTCCATGTGTCTCTCCTCAGGCTGGTGGTGGCTGGTCTGCTCCAGGAGTCTGAGATGCGGGAGGTTCCTCCGCTCCCTCTGGACATCGAGGGGGCCCCGGCGTACTCCGTCCGTTTCATCCTGGATTCGAGGCATCGGGCGAGGGGCCTTCAGTACCTCGTGGAGTGGGAGTGGTACGTCCGGAGGAGAGGTGCTGGGTTCCGGTGGCTGATGTATTGGACCCTGAACTGCTGCGTTAGTTCCACCGTCGCCGACCGGATCGCCCTGCGCCTCGCCCTCCGGGTCGTCCCCGAGGCCGGTGTCGACGCACCGCTGGAGCCGCGCGTCGGGGGGGGTACAGTCACAACTTCCGCCGAAGTCAGCTCCTCTCCTTGTTCGGGCGGCATTTGGTGGACGACGTCACTGGCTTTCTAGCCATCGCCGCTCCATTTTTCATGTATCCATTTGTTTTGTCTTGTTCCCTGCACACCTGGTTTTCAATCTACATGTATTTATTCCTCTGTTCCCCATCATGTCTTTGTGAAAGATTGTTTGTGTTACGTGTTATTTGTTGACGCGCCAGCCTGGTTTGTTTTTTCCATGGTATTTCACGAAGATGTTTATTGTTAAACATAATTCTTGTGACTGTTTTGCGCGTTTTGCACTTTTGCCTCAATAAAGTGTGCGCCTGTTCACAAATCTCTGCTCTCCTGCACCTGACTTCGCTACCAGTACGCACACACATGACAGAAACATAGAATTGACAATAACTGCAAATCAAATCACAAAGTTGGGGACAGAGGGGGAGGTGCAGATTTAGGGAGAGAGAAACAGAAGGGGGAGGAAGGAGGGAGAGAGAGACAGAGGGGGGAGGAAGGTACGGAAGGAGGGAGAGAGAGACGGGGGAGGAAGGTAAGGAGGGAGGGTGGGAGGGAGGGAGAGGGGGGAGGAAGATACGGAAGGAGGGAGAGAGAGACAGAGGGGGGAGGAAGGTACAGAAGGAGGGGGACGGAGAGACAGACGGTGATCTGGGAAACTTGTTGTCTGGGAAGTGTCCTTGTGTATCGCTTTATTGTTGTTGTAGTTTGGCTACTGATATACTCCAAATTAACTTAGCTAACTATATCTGATACAATATATCTGATTCCAGCCTCTGGGCCATCAAATAAACGTAATAATAATAATAATAGTAAATGAATCGGTTTCATCTGAC
This sequence comes from Salmo trutta, assembly GCF_901001165.1. Taxonomy (NCBI): domain Eukaryota; kingdom Metazoa; phylum Chordata; class Actinopteri; order Salmoniformes; family Salmonidae; genus Salmo; species Salmo trutta. The sequence continues at coordinate 11,467,699 of NC_042985.1, forward strand.
AGTTGTGTCCAGTAATAGTCATTGTAACGACCACAAGCACCGTGGAATGTGGTCTGTGTAAAATAACAGGCTGGACCAAAGATGATATTCTTAACACGAAACCAAATTTGTACGTTATCTCCTAAACCGGGCATTCATCTACTAAATTCCATAGGTTGTAATTATACATTTACAAACAGTATATTTTTTCCCTCCACCACAAACACCCATGTCAATCAAACAGTGCTCTTGAATTTCAGGATGAAGGCTAAAACAAATGTAGTTAAAGAAGCAGGAAATAAGTGCAGTGCTGGACTTCTGATAGAACCTATGAGAGGATATACAGTGCGTTCGGAAAGTATTCAGACCCCTTGACTTTTTCCACATTTTGTTACGTTACAGCCTTAATTTAAATCGATTCAAAAAAAAATTCTCCTGTCGTGGACGAATCAGAATTAGTTGGGTACATAGATAATTAAGATGTCTTATTAGTATAATATGCTTATTTGAGGTACTTGTCATTAGAAAGTGTCCATTGGACTCTGGTGTCTTTTCAGTTGCACGTCTCCCTTAGCTGGGGCTCAGTCACTTGGGGCCCAGAGAGGGGAGAGGTCAGATTTGTCTTCATATGTGAATGTATCTTTACTTATTCTTAAACCATGTGAAGGGATGGTGTGATTAATGGGGAACAAATGACTTGTCTCCACAATGTCTGTGAGCAAGTCACTCCCTCCTTTTCTATATTGTGGGGAGGATTATGGCAGTAAATTGACCATTGTATGTCCTCTCTTAGATCTCGCACTTATCCTGTGATAATATATGGCCTAGAGGCTCACTCCCCCCAGTGAGCCTGTCCAGGAGTAGGGTCAAGAGGGGGTTTGCTTGAGATGGGAGTATCTAGAGTTGGCAATTGATATATGCCATTGGATGAAATTGTGTTTTTGTTCTATACCGTACCAGGGAGGGACGGTTCTAAGGAGACCAGATACTGGGCTATTTAATGAACCAGGTTGACATAGCAGTTACTGTCTGCTGTGTTTTATGGATATCTGTCATACAAAACTTAACCTTTGTGAACTGTTACTAAGTATCTGTGGTTTGTCAATGTACGTTGAAGGGGGTGTATCGTTGCTATAAAAGATCTCTGTAGCCATTGTGTAAGTACCTCATTCAATGGTTCATTCGAGAGAGTGCATTATTGGGGGTCAAGTACTTTTGCAAAAGTATCTTAAGTATTAAAGATGTAGTTTAACTCGGACTGGTGTGTTTGTTACTCTTCTCATTTGGTAATGCAGAAATTAGCCACCACACTCCCCCTAATCAATCTACACTCAATACCCCATAATGACAATGCGAAAGCAGGTTTTTCTAATTTATAAAACATGTAAAAACAGAACTAACTGATTTACATAAGTATTCCATTGATCATCTTTGAGATATTTCTACAACTTGATTGGAGGCCACCTGTGGTAAATTCAATTGATTGGACATGATTTGGGAAGGCACACACCTGTCTATATAAGGTCCCACAGTTGATAGTGCATGTCAGAGTAAAAACCAAGACATGAGATCGAAAGAATTGTCCGTAGAGCTCCGAGACAGGATTGGGTCAAGGCACAGATCTGGGGAACGGTATCAAAACATTCCTGCAGCATTGAAGGTCCCCAAGAACACAGTGGTCTCCATCATTCTTAAATGGAAGAAGTTTGGAACCACCAAGACTATTCCTAGAGCTGGCTGCCCGGCCAAACTGAGCAATCGGGGGAGAAGGGCCTTGGTCAGGGAGGTGACCAAGAACCTGATGGTCACTCTGACAGAGCTGCAGAGTTCCTCTGTAGAGATGAGAGAACCTTCCAGAAGGACAACCATCTCTGCAGCACTCCACCAATCAGGTATTTATGGTAGAGTGGCCAGACGGAAGCCACTCCTCATTAAAAGGCACATGACAACCTGCTTGGTTTACCAAAAGACACCTCAAAGACTCTCAGACCACGAGAAACAAGATTCTCTGGTCTGATGAAACTAAAATTGAACTCTTTGGACTGAATGCCAAGCGTCACGTCTGTAGGAAACCTGGCACCATCCCTATGTTGAAGCATGGTGGTGGCAGCATCATGCTGTGGGGATGTTTGTCAGCGGCAGGGACTGGGAGACTAGTCAGCATCGAGGGAAAGGTGAACGGAGCAAAGTACAGAAAGCGACCCTTGATGAAAACTTTGCTCCAGAGCGCTCAGGACCTCAGAATGGGGCGAAGGTTCACCTTCCAACAGGACAACGACCCTAAGCACACAGCCAAGACAGTGCAGGAGTGGCCCAGCGAGAGCCCGGACTTGAACCCAATCGAACATCTCTGGAGAGACCTATAAATAGCTGTGCAGCGACGCTCCCCATCCAACCTGACAGAGCTTGAGAGGATCTGCAGAGAAGAATGGGAGAAACTCCCCAAATACAGGTGTGCCAAGCTTATAGCGTCATACCCAAGAACACTCGAGCCTGTAATCGCTGCCAATGGTGCTTCAACAAAGTACTGAGTAAAGGGTCTGAATTCTTATGTAAATGTGATATTTAAATTTGTAAAAAATTATAAATTTGCTAAAATGTCTAAAAACTTGTTTTTGCTTTGCCATTATGGGGTATTGTGTGTAGATTGATGAGGGGGGGAAAACTGTAACGTAACAAAATGTGGAAAAAGTCAATGGGTCTGAATACTTTCTGAATGCAGTGTATTTGAGCATAATGTAGGGCTACCAACAAAACCAATGGAGCAAATTCCGTCACATTTCACATGGAAATGGCATTTGATTTCTATGATATTGCCTACAGTAGCCTATATGTGGTGTTCAATGCAGGCCTACATTGCATGATACTTTTAAAAACGTTTTTACATTATGAAGGGCTTGACATTAATTCATACTTTTTTACTTGCTCTGTAACACCATGGGCCAAGTCGGTGACTGTAAATTGCATTGTATTATGTTGTATGATGCAAGAAACCACTTTATAAATACAATTCATTATTAGTACCAAACAGAGAATTAGACAATATAGGCTACCCCTCTGCCTATTGGCTTATTTGCATGTTCAAGTCTGTCTCAAATACAACACCGCTGGCACTAAGACAGCATCGAATGAGCTGTATTCTGCCATAAGCAAACAAGAAAACACTCACCCAGAGGAGGCGTTCCTAGTAGCCGGGAACTTTAATGCAGGGAAACTTAAGTCCGTTTTACCAAATTTCAATCAGGATGTTAAATGTGCAACCAGAGGGGAAGACACTCTGGACCACCTTTACTCCACACACAGATACATACAAAGCTCTCCCTCGCCCTCCATTTGGCAAATCTGACCATAATTCTACCCTTCTGATTCCTGCTTACAAGCAAAAGTTAAAGCAGGAAGCACCAGTGACTAGATCAATAAAAAAGTGGTCAGATGAAGCAGATGCTAAGCTACAGGACTGTTTTGCTAGCACAGACTGGAATATGTTCCGGGATTCCTCTGATGGTATTGAGGAGTACACCACATCATTCATTGGATTCATCAATGAGTGCATTGATGACGTCTTCCCCACAGAGACAGTACATACATACCCCAACCAGACGCCATGGATTACAGGCAACATCCGCACTGAGCTAAAGGCTAGAGTTGCTGCTTTCAAGGAGCGGGACTCTAACCCGGAAGCTTATAAGAAATCCCGCTATGCCCTCCGATGAACCATCAACAGGCAAAGCGTCAATACAGACATAAGATTGAATCGTACTACACCGGCTCTGACGCTCGTTGGATGTGGCAGGGCTTGCAAACCATTACAGACTACAAAGGGAAGCACAGCCCAGTAACACGAGCCTACCAGACGAGCTAAACTACTTCTAAGCTCGCTTTGAGGCAAATAACACTCTAACATGCATATGAGCACCAGCTGTTCCAGACGACTGTGTGATCACGCTCTCCACAGCCGATGTGAGTAAGACCTTTAAACAGGTCAACGTTCACAAGGCCGCGGGGCCAGACAGATTACCAGGACGTGTACTGCGAGCATGCGCTGACCAACTGGCAAGCGTCTTCACTGACATTTTCAACCTCTCTCTGTCCGAGTCTGTAATACCAACATGTTTTAAGCACACCATAGTGCCTGTGCCCAAGAACACTAAGGTAACCTGCCTAAATGACTAGTGACCTGTAGCACTCACGTCCGTAGCCATGAAGGGCTTTGAAAGGGTGGTCATGGCTCACATCAACACCATTTTCCCAGAAACCTCGACCCACTCCAATTTGCATACCGCCCCAACAGATCCACTGATGATGCATTCTCTATTGCACTCCACACTGCCCTTTCCCACCTGGACAAAAGGAGCACCTATGTGAGAATGCTATTCATTGACTACGTTCAACACCATAGTGTCCTCAAAGCTCATCAATAAGCTAAGGACCCTGGGACTAAACACCTCCCTCTGCAACTGGATCCTGGACTTCCTGACGGGCCGCCCCCAGGTGGTCAGGGTAGGTAACAACACATCCACCACGCTGATCCTCAATACTGGGGCCCCTAAGGGGTGCGTGCTCTGTCCTCTTCTGTAGTCCCTGTTCACTCATAACTGTACGGCCAGGCACAACTCCAACGCCATCATTAAGTTTGCCAGTGGCACAACAGTGGTAGGCCTGATCACCGACAACAACGAGACAGACTATAGGGAGGAGGTCAGAGACCTGGCCATGTGGTGCCAGGACAGCAACGTCTCCCTCAAAGTGATCAAGACAGGAGATGATTGTGGACTACAGGAAAAAGAGTGCTGAGCACTCCCCCATTCCCATCAATGGGGCTGCAGTGGAGCAGGTTGAGAGCTTCAAGTTCCTTGGTGTCCACATCACCAACAAACTAACATTGTCCAAGCACACCAAGACAGTCGTGAAGAGAGCGCGACAAAACATTTTCCCCCTCAGGAGACTGAAAAGATTTGACATGGGTCCTCAGATCCTCAAAAGGTTCTACAGCTGCACCATCGAGAGAATCCTGACTGGTTGCATCACTGCCGGGTATGGCAACTGTTCAACCTCCGACTGCAAAATAACGAAGAGAAAATATAAAATCTTAGCTAGCAGTCATCATCATGAATCAAGTCTACTGGAAAATCCTTTTTAGTCCTTGTCATATGAAGAGAAATAATGAAGAGAAAATATAGATAAAACATATCGGTGCTCATCGGCCATTGGACATAAACATTACACAACAAGTTGGAAATCGCAAATTCAACAATGAGTTGTTTGGAAGGAATCGGTGACAGTGGCTAACCGCAAGCATTGCAACTTGATTTCCAACTTGTTGTGTAATGTTTATGTCCAATGGCCGATGAGCACCGATACGTTTTATCTATATTTTCTCTTCATTATTTCTCTTCATATGACAAGGACTAAAAAGGATTTTCCAGTAGATTGTCTACTTGATTCATGATGATGACTGCTAGCTAAGATTGTGAAAGTAAGATGTTGATATGATCAGTCCAATCAAAGCTACTGTACATATAACGTGATTTGACGTCATTTCTGTGGCCAATGACCCTGCTGTTGGGACAGCTTTATGTAGGCTCTGAACGTTTTTGGGCACCGCTTGTCGCCGTTATAGTGCAATTAATGTATTGTTTAGTGTTGTGGCTTTGCTGGCATGCCTCAAACATTTTCTTTTTTTGCGTTTGCCCCACCAAGATTTATATGCTAAAATCGGCACTGTATATAGTGCAAACTAATGTGGCGAACTTTCAATCTTGTGTCTCTGCACAGCCTGGCATTACTTCTGCACGGCAGTCCTGAGGTATGTGGCTGCGCACCTGTAGAGGGAACATTGTCCACCACCCAAAGGACATCCAGCCAACTTGACACAACTGTGGTAAGTATTGGAGCCAACATCGGCCAGCATCCATGTGGAATGCTTTTGACACCTTGTAGAGTCCATGCCCCTACTTAAGTTGTTTTTTGGGGCATCTGTACTTTACAATTTATATTTTGGACTACTTTTACTTCACTAGATTCCTTAAGAAACAATTTTAATTTATTGTGTGATTTCTTTTGTCCAACATTGTGATTCACAGTAGGGAGCTGGTAAGGACCTATAGTGCCTTCAGAAAGTATTCATCCCCCTAGACTTGTTCTACATTTTGTTGTATTACAGCCTAAATTCAAAATGTTTTAAATATATTTTTTCTCACCCATCTACACACAATACCCCATTGTGAAATTATGTTTTTAGAATACATTTTAAAAAATCTATTAAAAATGAAATACAGAAATATCTAATTTACATGAGTCAGTACATGTCAGAATCCCCTTTGGAAGCGATTACAGTTGTGAGTCTTTGTGGGTAAGTATCTAAGAGCTTTCCACACGTGGATTGTGCAACGTTTGCCCATTATTCTTTTCAAAATTCTTTAAGTTCTTTCAAATTGGTTGTTGATCATTGCTAGACAAACATTTTCAGGACTTGACATAGATTTTCAATTAGATTTAAGTAAAAACTGTAGATCTGAAGGTCTTCTTGGTAAGCAACTCCAGTGTAGATTTGGCTTTGTGCTTTAGGTTATTGTCCTGTTGAAAGGTGAATTCATCTCCCAGTGTTTGGTGGAAAGCAGATTGAACCAGCTTTTCCTCTAGAATTTTGCCTGTGGTTAGCTGCATTCTGTTAATTTTTTTTATCCTGGAAACACTCCCCAGTCCTTAACGATTACAAGCATTCCCATAACATGATGGGACCTTACAGATAATTGTATGTGTGAGGTACAGAGTTGAGATAGTCATTCAATAACCATGTTAAACACTATTATTGTACACAGAGTGAGTCCATGCAACTTATTATGTGACTTGTTAAGCACAGAAGGCCAGCATCCCGGAGTCGCCTCTTCACTGTTGACGTTGAGACTGGTGTTTAGTGGGTACTATTTAATGAAGCTGCCAGTTGAGGACTTGTGAGGTGTCTGTTTCTCAAACTAGACACTCTAATGTACTTGTCCTCTAGCTCAGTTGTGCACCGGGGCCTCCCACTCTTCTTTCTATTCTGGTTAGAGCCAGTTTGCACTGTTCTGTGAAGGGAGTAGTAAACAGCGTTGTACGAGATCTTCAGTTTCTTGGCAATTTCTCGCATGGAATAGCCTTAATTTCTCAGAACAAGAATCGACTGATGAGTTTCAGAAGAAAGGTCTTTGTTTCTGGCCAATTTGAGCCTGTAATCGAACCCACAAATGCCGATGCTTCAGATACTCAACTAAAGAAGGCCAGTTTTATTGCTTCTTTAATCAGAACAACAGTTTTCAGCTGTGCTAACATAATTGCAAAAGGGTTTTCTAATGATCAATTAGCATTTTTAAATTATAAACTTGGATTAGCTAACACAACGTGTCATTGGAACACAGGAGTGATGGTTGCTGATAATGGGCCTCTGTACACCCATGTAGATATTCCATTAAAAATCAGCCGTTTCCAGCTACAGTAGTCATTTTCAACATTAACAATGTCTACACTCTATTTCTGACCAATTTGATGTTATTTTAATGGACAAAAAATGTGCTTTTCTTTCAAAAACAAGGACATTTCTAAGTGACCCCAAACTTTTGAATGGTAGTGTATATACTCCTGAACTTATTTAGGCTTGCCATAACAAAGGGGTTGTATACTTATTGACTCAAGACATTTCAGCTTTTCATTTTTAATTAATTAGTAAAAATGTAAAAAAAAAAACATCATTCCACTTTGACATTATTGGGAATTATATTGTGTGTAGGCCGGTGACAAAACATCTTAACTTCATCAATTTTAAATTCAGGCTGCAACACAACAACATTTGGAAAAAGTCAAGGGCTATGAATACTTCCAGAAGGCACTGTAGGTGCACAGTGCACCAATAAAAATTAGAAGGAATATTGTCTATGTCAATTGTTTATTTCATATTAACAGTCAGTTTCAAGACATGATATACAATAAATGATATGTACAGTGAAGGGAAAAGTATTTGATCCCCTGCTGATTTTGTACGTTTGCCCACTGACAAAGAATTGATCAGTCTATAATTTTAATGGTAGGTTTATTTGAACAGTGAGAGACAGAATAACAACAACAACAAATCCAGAAAAGCGCATGTCAAAAATGTTATAAATTGATTTGCATTTTAATGAGGGAAATAAGTATTTGACCCCCTCTCAATCAGAAAGATGTCTGGCTCCCAGATGTCTTTTATACAGGTAACGAGCTGAGATTAGGAGCACACTCTTAAAGGGAGTGCTCCTAATCTCAGCTTGTTACCTGTATAAAAGACACCTGTCTACAGAAGCAATCAATCAATCAGATTCCAAACTCTCCACCATGGCCAAGACCAAAGAGCTCTCCAAGGATGTCAGGGACAAGATTGTAGACCTACACAAGGCTGGAATGGGCTACAAGACCATCACCAAGCAGCTTGGTGAGAAGGTGACAACAGTTGGTGCGATTATTCGCAAATGGAAGAAACACAAAAGAACTGTCAATCTCCTTCGGCCTGGGGCTCCATGCAAGATCTCACCTCGTGGAGTTGCAATGATCATGAGAACGGTGAGGAATCAGCCCAGAACTACACGGGAGGATCTTGTCAATGATCTCAAGGCAGCTGGGACCATAGTCACCAAGAAAACAATTGGTAACACTACACTGTGAAGGACTGAAATCCTGCAGCGCCCACAAGGTCCCCCTGCTCAAGAAAGCACATATACATGCCCGTCTGAAGTTTGCCAATGAACATCTGAATGATTCAGAGGACAACTGGGTGAAAGTGTTGTGGTCAGATGAGACCAAAATGGAGCTCTTTGGCATCAACTCAACTCGCCGTGTTTGGAGGAGGAGGAATGCTGCCTATGACCCCAAGAACACCATCCCCACCGTCAAACATGGAGGTGGAAACATAATGCTTTGTGGGTGTTTTTCTGCTAAGGGGACAGGACAACTTCACCGCATCAAAGGGACGATGGACGGGGCCATGTACCGTCAAATCTTGGGTGAGAACCTCCTTCCCTCAGCCAGGGCATTGAAAATGGGTCGTGAATGGGTATTCCAGCATGACAATGACCCAAAACACACGACCAATCCCATAGAAAATCTTTAGAGGGAGCTGAAGGTTCTCTCACTGTTCAAATAAACCTACCATTAAAATTATAGACTGATCATTTCTTTGTCAGTGGGCAAACGTACAAGATCAGCAGGGGATCAAACACTTTCTTCCCTCACTGTACGTTCATATCTACTGTTACTGTCTGAGCTAATAGTAATAATACACAGACTTAGGCCTACAAGCTGAAGGGGGAATTAACATGGAGTTTAAGTGTACCAACAAGATGCTAGTATCTAGCATACAGCAGCATCTTAGCATTTTTACTGTTTTAGCATGTTATATAATTATGAAACATAATGTGAGCTCGGTGACATCCCACTGTACACAAACTGGTTGATTCAATGTTGTTTCCATGTAATAAAAATATATATATAATAATCTATGTTTTTCATTCAGAACATGATTAATCAAAGTGGAAAACTGATTGGATTTGCAAAAAGTCATTAACCTGAAGGAATTTTGTGATTTCTTGTTTATTTTTCTTGTTATCCACCTAAATTGAATGACATGTTTAAAAAAACAATTTTAATTCCCAACTCAATTAAATGTAAATCAAAAGTCACAGATCACACACTATTATAACCACAGCATCTATAGGTACAATAATAGCAGACTATTGTAGAAAATACACACCCAATAGGTTTATATGCACCAACAAGTAAATAGAGTGAATAATCAATCACAGCGTTAACTAGTAATAAGTAGAGCGCATACATAGATGATCATATCTACTACAGTAATATCTCTCTTCTCTGTGGCTCACGCTCTGTAGCAGAGGAAGTTCATCCTCTCCTCACAGTTCCTGGTTCCCCAGTGCTCTTCATCTCTGGTCAGGGTCCCACAGTGGAGGTATTGGGCGGGGCAGTGGGGCAGCTCCCCGCCGGACCAGGCCTGGTACTCCAGGTGGTCCCCGTTCACCCACAGCCATTCTCTGGCTAGGAAGATCAGACCCGTCCACACATGGTCGGTCTGGGCGGCCTCTATCTTGCTCTGGGCCTGGAGATGTTCAGTCTCAGAGAGCAGGCTGGGGAGGTCGGTGTAGTGATCCCTGCAGTACTCCAGAGCCTCCTCCCACGTCTTCATCTCCTGAACTAGGATCAGCTTCTCCTTGTAGCAGAATATATTTTTTTCTCACTGCAAGCCTTATCATACCCTTTGTCTTGCCATGCAATGACACAGTTATCATTGAGGCCATCATTTGGCTGATCTGCTGCCCAAATCCTAAATGCCGAGTTCTCCTTTCCTGACCATGTCCATCCTGTTGGATGATTAGTGTCTCTATGGAGACCAATCCAACCCCAATCCCCACTCTGAGAGAGCGGATCTACTTCTTCCTGGTTCTTCCTGGTTGCTGATGAAGGCCAGGCCAGTGTAGTGCTCACGGCAGTACTGCTGAGCCTCTGACCAGGTCTTCCATTCAGCACATAGTGATATTCTCTGAGTTTACCAGAGGCCACTGCACACAGAGCAGTGATGAGGAGCCCAGTGAAAATGCTCTTCCTCTGCATGATGCCCCAGTGCTCAGTAAGTGTGGAGTGGAGCTGACCCTGCTGCTACTACTGCTATTATGAACCTGCTGCTACTCTACTGGCCCCCTTCATCCATCCAACCAATCAGAGAGTGTCATTACACCACTGCTACACTCAGGCTACCAATTAGACTGCTCTTATGTTCTCTCCATTGCTCTTCCTCATTGGCTTCCTGATTCCTCACATCCTGTTGTTGTAGCGGAGGGACTTTGGATCTTCTCCTCTAATGAGGAGGAGGTAAATAAAGTGGATTCAGGGAAAGACAATATAGTAAGGGCCCTTTACACACACTACATAAAAATAACACTATTGATTCAGGGGGTTGAAAACTTACAGTATCTAATCAAGATACAATATATTAGTGTTTTATTTTTCATACATTTTTGAAAATGTTAGAATTTTTCTTCACTTTGACATTACAGAGTATTTTGTGTACGTCGTTGTATTTTGTGTACGTCGTTGATAAAAAAACAAATAACAATAAAATCAATTTAATCCCACTTTGTAATACAACAACATTTGGAAATTGTAAAGGGGTGTGAACACTGTAAATATTGTTTGGTTGTATTTGGGTGTCCTTTCTGGCTAAATATCTTACTTTGTAGCAGTAATACTAGTGGTAGTGGGAGTTAGTCAAATATTTGAATTAGTAATGTTGCTGGGATATTATGAATTACTTTACACCTACCTTCTGTTACCTATATCCTCTCACAGGTTCTATCAGAAGTCCACTGCACCTGCAAAACGCTCCAAATAACTTATTTCCTGCATCTTTAACTACATTTGTTTTTATATCTGTCTTTATGTGTCACGCCCTGACCAGGTGAACTCGGGTATTTTGGGTCAGGGTGTGTCATGTTGGGTATTTTTCCTTGGTTTGTTGTCTATGTTAGCGTTATAGCCTTGTGTTAGATCTATGTGGGTGATTTCTATGTTGGGTTCTGTCGATTCCCAATCAGAGACAGCTGTCGCTAGTTGTCTCTGATTGGGATCACATTTAAGTTCCTCTTTCCCCCACGCTGTTTGTGGGGTGTTGTCTCTTTGTTTTTGAGCAAGTAACGTATCGGCATTTTCTTGATTTTGTGTACGTGTTTAATTCAGTGTAAAGAATAAACATGTGTTCGCTCCCAGCTGCGTTTTGGTCCGCTTCCTCGTCACCAGGCGACGAACGTTACATTATGCTGATATTCAAGAGCACTGTTTGAATGACATGGGTGTTCGTGGTGGAGGTAAAATATACTGTTTGTAAATGTGTAATTATAATTACAACCTATGGAATTTAGTAGATGAATGCCCGGTTTAGGGGATAACGTACAAATTTGTTTTAGTGTTAAGAATATCATCTTTGGTCCAGCCCATTATTTTACACAGACCACATTCCACAGTGCTTGTGGGCGTTACAATGACTACTACTGGACACAACTGTCAGATGAAACATATATACACTGCTCAAAAAAATAAAGGGAGCACTTAAACAACACATCCTAGATCTGAATGAAAGAAATAATCTTATTAAAAACTTTTTTCTTTACATAGTTGAATGTGCTGACAACAAAATCACACAAAAATAATCAATGGAAATCCAATTTATCAACCCATGGAGGTCTGGATTTGGAGTCACACTCAAAATTAAAGTGGAAAACCACACTACAGGCTGATCCAACTTTGATGTAATGTCCTTAAAACAAGTCAAAATGAGGCTCAGTAGTGTGTGTGGCCTCCACGTGCCTGAATGACCTCCCTACAACGCCTGGGCATGCTCCTGATGAGGTGGCGGATGGTCTCCTGAGGGATCTCCTCCCAGACCTGGACTAAAGCATCCACCAACTCCTGGACAGTCTGTGGTGCAACGTGGCATTGGTGGATGGAGCGAGACATGATGTCCCAGATGTGCTCAATTGGATTCAGGTCTGGGGAACGGGCGGGCCAGTCCATAGCATCAATGCCTTCCTCTTGCAGGAACTGCTGACACACTCCAGCCACATGAGGTCTAGCATTATCTTGCATTAGGAGGAACCTAGGGCCAACCGCACCAGCAAATGGTCTCACAAGGGGTCTGAGGATCTCATCTCGTTACCTAATGGCAGTCAGGCTACCTCTGGCGAGCACATGGAGGGCTGTGCGGCCCCCCAAAGAAATGCCACCCCACAACATGACTGACCCACCGCCAAACCGGTCATGCTGGAGGATGTTGCAGGCAGCAGAACGTTCTCCACGGCGTCTCCAGACTCTGTCACGTCTGTCACGTGCTCAGTGTGAACCTGCTTCATCTGTGAAGAGCACATGGCGCCAGTGGCGAATTTGCCAATCTTGGTGTTCTCTGGCAAATGCCAAACGTCCTGCACGGTGTTGGGCTGTAAGCACAACCCCCACCTGTGGACGTCGGGCCCTCATACCACCCTCATGGAGTCTGTTTCTGACCGTTTGAGCAGACACATGCACATTTGTGGCCTGCTGGAGGTCATTTTGCAGGGCTCTGGCAGTGCTCCTCCTGCTCCTCCTTGCACAAAGGTGGAGGTAGCGGTCCTGCTGCTGGGTTGTTGCCCTCCTACGGCCTCCTCCACGTCTCCTGATGTACTGGCCTGTCTCCTGGTAGCGCCTCCATGCTCTGGACGCTACGCTGACAGACACAGCAAACCTTCTTGCCACAGCTCGCATTGATGTGCCATCCTGGATGAGCTGCACTACCTGAGCCACTTGTGTGGGTTGTAGACTCTGTCTCATGCTACCACTAGAGTGAAAGCACCGCCAGCATTCAAAAGTGACCAAAACATCAGCCAGGAAGCATAAGAACTGAGAAGTGGTCTGTGGTCACCACCTGCCGAACCACTCCTTTATTGGGGGTGTCTTGCTAATTGCCTATAATTTCCAACTGTTGTCTATTCCATTTGCACAACAGCATGTGAAATTTATTGTCAATCAGTGTTGCTTCCTAAGTGGACAGTTTGATTTCACAGAAGTGTGATTGACTTGGAGTTACATTATGTTGTTTAAGTGTTCCCTTTATTTTTTTGAGCAGTATATTTTTTTAATAAAATAATTTACAAAATTTGCACAGAAGCTGAAATCAGATACATTGTACCAGATATAGTTAGCTAAGTTAATATACAGTATTTCACCATCTGTCTGTTTCTCCCCCTTCTGTACCTACCTCCCCCCTCTGTATCTCTCTCCCTCCTCCTGTAACTTCCTCTTACCTCTGTCTCTCTATCCCTCCTCCTGTACCTTCCTCCTACCTCTGTCTCTCTATCCCTCCTCCTGTACCTTCCTCCTACCTCTGTCTCTCTATCCCTCCTCCTGTACCTTCCTCCTACCTCTGTATCTCTCTCCCTCCTCCTGTACCTTCCTCCTACCTCTGTCTCTCTATCCCTCCTCCTGTACCTTCCTCCTACCTCTGTCTCTCTATCCCTCCTCCTGTACCTTCCTCCTACCTCTGTCTCTCTATCCCTCCTCCTGTACCTTCCTCCTACCTCTGTCTCTCTATCCCTCCTTCTGTACCTTCCTCCCCCCTCTGTCTCTCTATCCTCCTCCTGTACCATCCTCCTACCTCTGTCTCTCTATCCCTCCTCCTGTACCTTCCTCCTACCTCTGTCTCTCTATCCCTCCTCCTGTACCTTCCTCCTACCTCTGTATCTCTCTCCCTCCTTCTGTACCTTCCTCCTACCTCTGTCTCTCTATCCCTCCTTCTGTACCTTCCTCCTACCTCTGTCTCTCAATCCCTCCTTCTGTACCTTCCTCCTACCTCTGTCTCTCTATCCCTCCTCCTGTACCTTCCTCCTACCTCTGTCTCTCTATCCCTCCTTCTTTACCTTCCTCCTACCTCTGTCTCTCTATCCCTCCTCCTGTACCTTCCTCCCCCTCTGTCTCTCTATCCCTCCTCCTGTACCTTCCTCCTACCTCTGTCTCTCAATCCCTCCTTCTGTACCTTCCTCCTACCTCTGTCTCTCTATCTCCTTCTGTACCTTCTTCCTACCTCTGTCTCTCTATCCCTCCTCCTGTACCTTCCTCCTACCTCTGTCTCTCTATCCCTCCTTCTGTACCTTCCTCCTACCTCTGTCTCTCTATCCCTCCTTCTTTACCTACCTCCCCCCTCTGTATCTCTCTCCCTCCTTCTGTACCTTCCTCCCCCTCTGTTGCTCTCGTCCTCCTTCTGTACCTTCCTCCTACCTCTGTACCCCACTTTAAATAAATTGTAATTTGATATGTTTCCTTCAAACGCATTTTGGATTACTTTTTTTGTAACTCTAAACAAAGTAAATACTTAGTAAATATTTTCCCTATTTCAGACACATTTCATGGTACATGACAGGTTATCAATGAGAAGTTGTGCTCTTTCAAAGAGATGTTCTGCTATTTATTTTGTTGTTATGTTGCTAGGTGCACCAATAAATATGAGAAGGAATGTCTAACATTTCTAAAAACATGTTTTTGCTTTGTCATTATGGGGCATTGTATGTAGATTGATGTGGAAGGAAACAACTATTTAATCCATTTTAGAATAAGGCTGTAACTTATCAAAATGTAGAAAAAGTCAAAGGGTCTGAATACTTTCTGAATGCACTGTATTTCAGGAGATCATCTGCAAATAAGTTAGTTTATATTAATGTTTACCAATACTGATACCTGTTACATTTGTGTCCTTTCTAATTACTCTGCAAGAGGTTCAATTGCCAGTGCAAACAGGAAGGGGAGAGGGGATATCCCTGTCTTGTGCCCCTTTCTAAAGCAATTTCATCAGATGATGTTTTAATTGTGTACATTTTTGCTTTAGGACATTTATATAATATTTTTAGAAAATGTATTATTTCAGCTGGAAGTTCAAAGCTTCCAAAGTTTTGAATAGAAAAGTCCATTCGAGACGGTGGAAAGCCTTTTCGGCATCAACATTTTTGATGAATCTATATCTTGGTTATTAGTGTATTGTATTAAACTGAAACATGTTCTTGTATTTGTTTATTAGTGTATTTTTAATAAACCCTGTTTGATATGTACTATACATTGGAGAAAGACTGCCACTTATGTACTGTGGCCGGTTTGTGTTACCTTATAAATTACATTAAAGTATAGTGGCTGGTGGGGGTCTACTTGGGAAGAGTAGCTCCACCGAAAGACTGAAATGAGTGGATGCCCAACGTACACCTCAGAGAAGTGTCTGATGCCCTCCCAGTCACCCCATCCCAGTCCCCTGGTTAAAACACCCTTCCATTCTCACCAATAACCACAATTGAATCTTAGTTATTATGACAGACAAGGAATAAAAAGGATTCGACATCCTTTCCTAATCGGTCCAGAACTCTTTTTGCAAGTTTCATATTTTATTTATTTATTATCCTTTATTATCCTGTATGATTAGGTCCTTCCTTCTCTCTCTCCCAAACCAAATCCATCGCTCTTGTGGGGGATGAATCAGAACTAGTTGGGTAACATAGATAATGAAGATGTTTTATTAGTATAATATGCTTGTGTGAGATACTTGTCATTAGAAAGTGTCCTTTGGACTCTGGTATGTTTCAGTTGCACGTTTCCCTTAGCTGGGGCTCAGTCACTTGGGGCCCAGAGAAGGGAGAGGTCAGACTTGTCAGACTTGTCTTTTACTTGTCTCTTTTGCTATGCAGAATATCAGCAAGAGAGAAGGACAGAATGAAATATTGTCTTCATATGTGAATGTCTCTTTACCTATTCTTAAACCATGTGAAGGGATGGCGTGATTAATGGGGAACCAATGACTTGTCTCCACAATGTCTGTGAGCAAGTCACTCCCTCCTTTTCTTTATTGTGAGGAGGTTTATGGCAGTGTCTGGGACCATGGTCTCTTAGATCTCGCACTTATCCTGTGATAGTATATGGCCTAGAGGCTCACTCCCCCCAGTGAGCCTGTCCAGGAGTGGGGTCAAGAGGGGGTTTGCTTGAGATGGGAGTATCTAGAGTTGACAATTGATATATGCCATTGGATGAAATGGTGTTTTTGTTCTATGAAGTACCAGGGACGAGATTAGAACCTCGTCATTAGGAATCAAACTGAACAATAATTTATAGCGAATGTTATCTAGCTGTGGATACTCCTCTCTAAAGTAAACAGTCTTTCTTTGTGAACCGTTCCAAACTATCTGTGGTTTGTCATGTCAAAAGGGGGTGGATCTTGCTATAAAGATCTCAGTAGTCATTGTGTTCAACACTCTCAACGGGTCATTAGAAATGGTGAATCGTTGAAAGTCAACTGCTAATGTAAAGCTCTTATAATTAAAATTGTAGTTTAAGTATAAATTCTGACTGGTGTGTGTGAAGTTTGTCTCTCCTCATTTGGTAATACAGAAATTAGCAACCACACTCTCCACCACCCCTCCCAATTCTCCCTCCTTTACCACACCCAAGCCAAGCGCATACACACACATTCACCCTTTCACCCACACAAACACACACACACACACACACACACACATGCACACGCACCCACACACACACACACATCCATATAACAATTACTGACAATTATTGACATACAGTACATGCTATATATATATTTTTTTTTTTTTTCAGTGTCCATGTATCTCATTGGCATCGGCTAATTCCATATCTACTTCTTAGAAAATAACTGTGTACTTGGGGACAATGGAGTCTAGATTGTATTGGGGGAGGGGAAAATAATATTGTCTCAACTTAAGATAAGCTGGTCTTGGGCATCACTGTATGTAGCCTAGTGTGCTTATCACTTTTCCCAACTCTTCCTCTCATCAGGGCATTAGGCATCTTTCAACTGGAAAGTAATAATTCATTGATGTGATTTATTTGCTTAATTGGGTTATCCTATCCGAATAAATCTGAGGGGCACCATTAAGGGTTGGATATAGATAAACCCTTGAATTAACTATATCAGTAGTTATCATAAACCATTATACCATTAATTACTATAGCAACAATAGTCTAATCAACAGTACATTTACTATATTCTCATTCTGAATAGTTGTTAGCTCTGGAGCTACAAATAACCCAGTCGTTCGCTATTTTTTATTTTTTATTTATTTTATTTTTTATTTCACCTTTATTTAACCAGGTAGGCAAGTTGAGAACAAGTTCTCATTTACAATTGCGACCTGGCCAAGATAAAGCAAAGCAGTTCGACACACAACAACACAGAGTTACACATGGAGTAAAACAAACATACAGTCAATAATACAGTAGAAAAATAAATCTATATACAATGTGAGCAAATGAGGTGAGATAAGGGAGGTAAAGGCAATAAAGGCCATGGTGGCAAAGTAAATACAATATAGCAAGTAAAACACTGGAATGGTAGATTTGTAGTGAAAGAAAGTGCAAAGTAGAAATAGAAATAATGGGGAGCAAAGGAGCAAAATAAATAAATAAATACAGTAGGGGAAGAGGTAGTTGTTTAGGCTAAATTATAGATGGGCTATGTACAGGTGCAGTGATCTGTGAGCTGCTCTGACAGCTGGTGCTTAAAGCTAGTGAGGAAGATAAGTGTTTCCAGTTCCGAGATTTTTGTAGTTCGTTCCAGTCATTGGCAGCAGAGAACTGAAAGGAGAGACAGCCAAAGGAGGAATTGGCTTTGGGGGTGACCAGAGAGATATACCTGCTGGAGCGCGTGCTACAGGTGGGTGCTGCTATGGTGACCAGTGAGCTGAGATAAGGGGGGAATTTACCTAGCAGGGTCTTGTAGATGACCTGGAGCCAGGTCAATATACAATATATGACACATACACACAAATCAATTAATAAAATGTATTTTTCGTTCAGTGTGTTGTTATATAGTAGTTCAGGTTCTGCATCCACATTGGAGAAAAAAAACCTGAAAAAAGTTACAATTTTTACAATTACCAAATGATGCATAGCATTGCTTCATTCAATTCAGCATACTGATGATTTGCCAGTTCTACAAACATATTTGCTCATGAATATAAGATCCCCGCCCACTCAACCTGTTCTTTCAGGCTTCCTGATATTTGGAGATGAGAGAAAAGGTACATTTTCTTCAATTCTGAGCCTTTTAATAGCAAAATAATATTATGGGTGATGTTTTGGTCATTCAAAGGCTATGTTGACTTGGGAAATAGGATGGCTGCAGCCAAGAGGTGGGCCATTGGTCACATGGGTAGACACCCTGACTGTTTCTCTCTCTCTCTCTCTCTCTCTCTCTCTCTCTTATTTCTCTCCCTCTCCCTCGCATTCTCTACATCTGTCTGTCTCTTTATGTGTCTGTCTCTGTCTTTATTCAGCCATCTTGATCCAACCAACTGAACTGCAGTCAAATGGCATAGCATGTCATACTACACAATAAACTGACATCTCTTACTTTATCTCTCTCTCTATCTGGCTCTTTGCTTCTCTTCACTTGATTGCTTCCCTCTCTGGTTGTCTGACTGTCCCTATCTTTACCTACCCCCCATATCTTATATTTATTCCGTGTTGTGGTTGCCAGGTTCGATGGCAGAGCGTGTTTAGGAGTACATTGTGTGGGCAGTGCAGGTGATGAGAGGACTGAGGGGGACCAACCCAGCACTAGAGGGACACCTAGATGAGCGCTTCCAACAGAGGTTTGACACCTCTCTTCTTTTAACACAGGTTGACACAACTGAGCAACTGTTGACGCACACTTTTGTAAAGAGTCTATTTGAAGACTTTGAGCGTATTGTATTTATGTTAGATGGCTTCTCCATGGAATATACTTCTATACTCTTAACTCTCACAAGGAAAAGGCCCACTTAATTAGATTTATTTTAGTAAGTGATTTTATTCAGCAGTACTTTGTATACATTTTGTTTGTAGAACTGGCAAACCATGAATATGTCACCTTGAGTTATCTCACTGTATTGAATAAAGCAATGCCATGCATTTGTAAAGATGAAAATGGTTACTTGTTAAAAAATAAATATGCATTTAATGGTGATGCGGAACCGGTAACTACTCTATAATGACACACTGAATGAAAAATACATTTTATTTATTGATTTATTGTGTGTATGTGTCATCTATTTTTTTTTATACGAATGTAGGGGTTTAGGGTTACAATCAGCATTACGGGGTCTCTGGGACTGGTAGGCCTATTCTTGCCTGGCTACACTCTAAGAATGCTGGGTTAAAACAATCCAATTTGGATAAGTATTGGATAGAATACAAGTTATGTTATTTTGACACAGCCAGTTGGGTCACTTAGTTGGGTTGTTGGGTTATTGATGCTGGGTTATTGAGCTATGAGTCAACAACACATCTGCCATGCTGACCCTCAACACAGGGGCCTCTTAGGGGTGCGTTCTCAGTCCCCTCCTGTACTCCCTGTTTACCCACAACTGAGTGGCAGCGCACAACTCCAACACCATCATTAAGGCTATTTTACAAACTGATGTAACATTCAACCTTAAAATGAGTAACACATCCATGGCCAAATTTTGAGGTTAATGTAACTATTTCTTCTTATGTAATCATATAAAGTGTTCATGCATAGGTCATTGCAGGTCTGTGGAGATTGCTGTAATAATCTGTGCAGAATCTCGAACGGCATTGATCACTTGCACCATGTACTTTTAATGTAATCTAAACTGCAATCCGGGTGGCGCAGCCGTCTAAGGCACTGCATCTCAGTGCTAGAGGCGTCACTACAGACCCTGGTTCAATTCCAGGCTGTATCACAACCAGCCGTGATTGGGAGTCCCGTAGGGCGGTGCACAAATGGCCTAGCATCATCCTGGTTAGGGTTTGGCAGGGGTAGGCCATCATTGTAAATAAGAATTTGTTCTAAACTGACTTGCCTGGTAAAATAAATGTGGTTCTGCTATTAGATAAATCACAGTGATAACACATTCATCTGTTGTATAAATAAACAGAATATCTGACATTGTATTCCCCATTTGAATGTTGCTGTGCTTTTGAATGGTTTAAAGTGCAGTGATAGACAATTGGGTGAAAACTAAACCCTAAAATGTTTTTCTAGTGGAATTTGGTTGTGCTTTTAGATGTTTGAAAGTATAGTGATAAAACGTTGGATATTCAACTAACTGTTGACTGTCTTTTTGACTGGGTGAATATAGTTTGTAATCTCATTGATCTATGTCTCAAACAAATATTACCCAATTGTCCACGTTGAAATTACCTGGTGTGCCCAGTGGCTGGTAAATGACTGGATTAAATAATGACCTACACAAACACAACTTGCTCTATAAATACTTGGAATAAATACTTTAAAAGGAATGTCTCTCTAGTCAAGGCCACTCCTTCACAACCCCTTTACTGAAACTTGAGAGCAAATATTTATAGGCTGATTTGTTTCAACTGCCAAGAATGCAGTCTTTCAGGTCATGGGTGTATACTGTAGGCCTTCGTGCTGGCCAGCCTACTCCTGATACAAATCATAGTGTAGTATTTCCTGCCATTATCATCACTGTATTTACCATGCATTATCATGTGAATTCTAATGACTCCTCCATCACCGTGACAATGCATTTCAGACACGGTATGTGTTTTTTATGCAATGTCACTACACGTGTCTTTGCAATTCACTATTGTTAGGCCTAGGGGTTTTCCACAGCAGCACTGCACTCCAGTTTTTCTTTTAAGCACTAGTTATATTTTTGGTAATTGTGTTTGCATTACCCAGGGTGATTCTTAGGACTTAGAAAGAGAAGTGTCAACAACCTCTGCATAATCAGAACAGTTGCTTTGTGAGGTGTTAAGTGGAAGGTGCCATGTAAGCCATTGCAGCCTGAAGAGTCCCACTTCCCCTTAGGTGAAAGGGGAAACCTAGATTGGAGAAAAACCTGAAAAGTCCACTAAGGGCTTCCATTCTACCAAATTTGATGATGAGAGGAAGTGCAGTGGCAAGGCAGAGGGAGAAGATGGAGCAAGATTAAACTTGGCCGTCATTCTGCTAAATTTCTCCTAAATGAATCATCCGATCTCAATACAAACAGACTTGACCCTTTTCTAAAGTTATCCTTGAATTGTCCCAGAAAGTCATCCTTGAAGCCTCACAGATTCTCTGTTTAGCAGGTGGGACATTAGGAGCGAGCAGCGTCAGGGTTAAATACCAGAACAAATATAAGGAAATGTGATTCAGGTAAACAGTTCCCAGCTATCACCTGTGCCTTCCTGAACCAGTACCTATATCTGTTCTGGTATTTAACCCTGACACTGCTCAGTTCTTATGCCCCAACTGCCACATGAATGGGCTAACTAAAGTGATGAAGTGTTGCAAAGTTGGGTTTAGGGGCTCATATTGGCACATTTTCATTTTCACATTTGACTCCAGTGTTAAGCCGACAAATGCTACCTTTCGTGTTTCCACCTCCAAGACTGGGCCATGGCCTTGGTGGACCTACCCTGATTTGGGGCCAGACCAATGTTGAATTTCCATTTGGGATTTTTCCCAGTGTTTACCTGGTGTGGCAAAATAGTTTTGTGCTTCCAACTCCACGGCCTGGGTCCAGTGAGTCACTAGGCCATGTTGGGCCCTATAAAATCTGTTTACATTTTTAGCCAGATTCCGTTGTTTTTTTCCAAAATTATGTTTTCTTTGTTTTGTTTTTCCAGGTTTCCGTGTTCCCTGTTTTTTTCTGATTTTCACTCTACAAATAACACTTTTTTAAAATAGAAAACAACTAAGTTTGATGTTAAGTCCACAACAATGCCTAAACCAGATCAAGAGATCACTGAATCTATTCTACCACGGCCAGAAATCTGCTCCTTTTATTCTCTGTCCCCAACGCACTGGACGACCAGTTTTGATACCCTTTAGCCGTACCCTCATCCTACTCCTCCTCTGTTCCTCGGGTGATGTGGAGGTTAACCCAGGCCCTGCGTGTCCCCAGGCACTCTCATCTGTTGACTTCTGTAACCAAAAAAGCCTTGGTTTCATGCATGTTTACATCAGAAGCCTCCTCCCTAAGTTTGTTTTACTCACTGCTTTAGCACACTCCACCAACCCTGATGTCCTTGCCGTGTCTGAATCCTGGCTTAGGAAGGCCACCAAAAATTATGAGATTTCCATACCCAACTACAACCTTTTCCGTCAAGATAGAACTGCCAAAGGGGGAGGAGGTGCAATCTACTCCAGAGATAGCCTGCAAAGTTCTGTCATACTTTCCAGGTCTATGCCCAAACAGCTTGAGCTTCTAATTTTAAAAATTAATCTCTCCAGAAATAAGTCTCTCACTGTTGCCACCTGTTATAGACCCCCTTCACTCATGCCGCCAAACATACTCTCGTAAAACTGACCATCCTACCGATCCTCGACTTCGGCGATGTCATTTACAAAATAGCTTCCAATACTCTACTCAGCAAACTGGATGCAGTCTATCACAGTGCCATCTGTTTTGTCAACAAAGCCCTTTATACCACCCACCACTCCGACCTGTATGCTCTAGTCAGCTGGCCCTCGCTACATATTTGTCGCCAGACCCACTGGCTCCAGGTCATCTATAAGTCTATGCTAGGTAAAGCTCCGCCTTATCTCAGCTCACTGGTCACGATAACAACGCCCACCCGTAGGATGCGCTCCAGCAGGTATATCTCACTGGTCATCCCCAAAGCCAACACCTTCTTTGGCCGCCTTTCCTTCCAGTTCTCTGCTGCCAATGACTGGAACGAATTGCAAAAATCGCTGAAGCTGGAGACTTATATTTCCCTCACTAACTTTAAACTGATCTGATCTCTCCAAGATGGCATAGCAGTCAGACGTCTTTCGTCCTCGTCTTGTCATGTCCCGTGTATATATATATTTACTTATTTTCTTCACATATCTTTTTATATATATTTTTTCTAAAAACTAAACTTCAAAGCACTCTCCTGCAACTCGCCTCACCAATGAAAAAAAAAGTATTATTCACCTCAAATCTGAAATCCACAACAGAAGCTAGCCAGAAGCTAGCGTTAGTATTCAGCTAACCACGGTTGGCGGTCATCAGCTATCCCTTAGCTCAAATAGCTATCGGCAGTTTTGCACAACACGAAGCAGACCAGAGCATACCGAACCTATTTTTCTCTCCATATCCCCGGATTTCTATTGCAAGCTCTGGACATTTACACCTGGAACTTGCAGCTAGCTAGCTGCTATCCGAGTGACTATTGGCTAATGTCGGTCCCAGAGCAAACATCAATTATTCCGGAGTTAGCCAGCTGAAGAGTTCCATCAGACACTCCTGGGCTACAATCACCTATCCGGACCTGTTTTACTGCCGATGCGGAGCCCCACCGGGCCTTCACGACTGGACTACCGACGTTATCTGCCCGAGGGAGTTATCCAACTGGCCCCTCCGTCGCGACGTAACCTGAACGCCCATCTGCGGCCCGCTAATCGTTAGCTGTCTTATCAGCTGTTATCTGAATAGGTCTATCGGACAATTTTCTTGGGCCACTCTAACTTTAACTTTTTTGCCAATTGGATTGGTCCCCTCTACCACACGGAACCCCACTAATCTACAGACGGAAATGCACGAGGTGGCTAAAAACAGAGCTCCCTCCATCTTCTGCCAGCTTGCTACCTATGGCCCGGCGAGCTGTCTGAATCTCACTGGACCCTTATGATCACTCGGCTAAGCGTGCCTCTCGTTAATGTCAATATGCCTTGTCCATTGCTGTTCTGGTTAGTGTTTATTGGCTTATTTCACTGTAGAGCCTCTAGCCCTGCTCATTATACCTTACCCAACCTTTCAGTTCCACCATCCACACATGCTATGACATCACCTGGTTACAATGATGTTTCTAGAGACAATATCTCTCTCATCATCACTTAATGCCTAAGTTTACCTCCACTGTATTCACATCCTACCATACCTTTGTCTGTACATTATACCTTGAAGCTATTTTATCGCCCCCAGAAACCTGCTCTTTTACTCTCTATTCCGGACGTCATAGACGACCAATTCTCATAGCTTTTAGCCTTACCCTTATCCTACTCCTCCTCTGTTACTCTGGTGATGTAGAGGTGAATCCAGGCCCTGCAATGCCTAGCTCCACTCCTATTCCCCAGGCGCTCTCTTTTGATGACTTCTGTAACTGTAATAGCCTTGGTTTCATGCATGTTAACATTAGAAGCCTCCTCCCTAAGTTTGTTTTATTCACTGCTTTAGCACACTCTGCCAACCCGGATGTCCTAGCTGTGTCTGAATCCTGGCTTAGGAAGACCACCAAAAACTTTGAAATCGTCATCCCTAACTACAACATTTTCAGACAAGATATAATGGCCAAAGGGGGCGGTGTTGCAATCTACTGCAGAGATAGCCTGCAGAGTTTTGTCCTACTATTCAGGTCTGTACCTAAACAATTTGAACTTCTACTTTTAAAAATCCACCTCTCTAAAAACAAGTCTCTCACCGTTGCCGCCTGCTATAGACCAGCCTCTGCCCCTAGCTGTGCTCTGGACACCATATGTGAACTGATTGCCCCCCATCTATCTTCAGAGCTTGTGCTGCTAGGTGACCTAAACTGGGACATGCTTAACACCCCAGGCATCCAACAATCTAAGCTTGATGCCCTCGATCTCACAAATTATCAATGAACCTACCAGGTACAACCCCAAAGCCGTAAACACGGGCACCCTCATAGATATCATCCTAACCAACTTGCCCTCTAAATACACCTCTGCTGTTTACAACCAAGATCTCAGCGATCACTGCCTCATTGCCTGCATCCCTAATGGGTCAGCGGTCAAACGACCTCCACTCATCACTGTCAAACGCTCCCTGAAACACTTCAGCGAGCAAGCCTTTCTAATCGACCTGGCCCGGGTATCCTGGAAGGATATTGACCTCATCCCGTCAGTAGAGGATACCTGGTTATTGTTTTAAATGCCTTCCTCACCATCTTAAATAAGCATGCCCCATTCAAGAAATTTAGAACCAGGAACAGATATAGCCCTTGGTTCTCTCCAGACCTGACTGCCCTTAACCAACACAAAAACATCCTGTGGCGTTCTGCATTAGCATCGAACAGCCCCCGTGATATGCAACTTTTCAGGGAAGTCAGAAACCAATATACACAGGCAGTTAGAAAAGCCAAGGCTAGCTTTTTCAAGCAGATATTTGCTTCCTGCAACACAAACTCAAAAAAGTTCTGGGACACTGTAAAGTCCATGGAGAATAAGAACACCTCCTCCCAGCTGCCCACTGCACTGAGGATAGGAAACTCTGTCACCACCGATAAATCCACTATAATTGAGAATTTCAATAAGCATTTTTCTACAGCTGGCCATGCTTTCCACCTGGCTACCCCTACCCCGGTCAACAGCACTGCACCCCCCACAGCTACTCGTCCAAGCCTTCCCCATTTCTCCTTTTCCCAAATCCAGTCAGCTGATGTTCTGAAAGAGCTGCAAAATCTGGACCCCTACAAATCAGCCGGGCTAGACAATCTGGATTTATCGGTGGTGACAGAGTTTCCTATCCTCGGTTCTGACTTAGAATTTGTGGACAACTACAAATACTTAGGTGTCTGGTTAGACTGTAAACTCTCCTTCCAGACTCACATCAAACATCTCCAATCCAAAGTGAAATCTAGAATCGGCTTCCTATTTCGCAACAAAGCATCCTCCGCTCATGCTGCCAAACATACCCTCGTAAAACTGACCATCCTACCGATCCTCGACTTCGGCAATGTCATTTACAAAATAGCCTCCAATACCCTACTCAATAAACTGGATGCAGTCTATCACAGTGCCATCCGTTTTGTCACCAAAGCCCCATATACTACCCACCACTGCGACCTGTACGCTCTCGTTGGCTGGCCCTCACTTCATACTCGTCGCCAAACCCACTGGCTCCAGGTCATCTACAAGACCCTGCTAGGTAAATTCCCCCCTTATCTCAGCTCACTGGTCACCATAGCAGCACCCACCTGTAGCACGCGCTCCAGCAGGTATATCTCTCTGGTCACCCCCAAAGCCAATTCCTCCTTTGGCCGTCTCTCCTTCCAGTTCTCTGCTGCCAATGACTGGAACAAACTACAAAAATCTCTGAAACTGGAAACACTTATCTCCCTCACTAGCTTTAAGCACCAGCTGTCAGAGCAGCTCACAGATCACTGCACCTGTACATAGCCCATCTATAATTTAGCCTAAACAACTACCTCTTCCCCTACTGTATTTATTTATTTATTTAGCTCCTTTGTATCCCATTATTTCTATTTCTACTTTGCACTTTCTTTCACTACAAATCTACCATTCCAGTGTTTTACTTGCTATATAGTATTTACTTTGCCACCATGGCCTTTTTTGCCTTTACCTCCCTTATCTCACCTCATTTGCTCACATTGTACATAGACTTATTTTTCTACTGTATTATTGACTGTATGTTTGTTTTACTCAATGTGTAACTCTGTGTTGTTGTATGTGTCGAACTGCTTTGCTTTATCTTGGCCAGGTCGCAATTGTAAATGAGAACTTGTTCTCAACTTGCCTACCTGGTTAAATAAAGGTGAAATATATATATATTTTAAAACATCAGCTATCTGAGCAGCTAACCCATCGCTGCAGCTGTACATAGCCCATCTGTCAATAGCCCACCCAATCTACCTACCTCATCCCCATATCGTTTTTATTTACTTTTCTGCTCTTTTGGATACCAGTATTTGTACTTGCACATCATCATCTGCTCATCTTTCTCTCCAGTGTTAAGTTGCTAAATTGTAATTACTTCGCTACTATGGCCTATATATTGCCTTACCTTCTCACGCCATTTGCACACACTGTATATAGACTTTATTTTTTTCTGTTGTGTTATTGACTGTACGCTTGTATTATTGTATTATTGACTGTATTTTTTTTGTTTTACTCCATGTGTAACTGTGTTGTTGTATGTGTCGAACTGCTTTGCTTTATCTTGGTCAGGTCGCAGTTGTAAATGAGAACTTGTTCTCAACTGGCTTACCTGGTTAAATTAAGGTGAAATAAACAAACATTTTAAAAACACTTTTAAAGTATGGGAAATGTTTGAGAATTTGGGTGTAGTTACCTTTTATTTTTCTAGTGTGCAGCTATCTAGAGGCTGTTGTTTAGCAGTTTTTTTGTAGGGCACATGTGATGTAAATTACTTAAGTAAAAATACTTTAAAGTAATACTTAAGTAGTTTTTGGGGTTATTTGTACTTTACTATTTATATGTTTGACAACTTTTACTTTTGCTCCACTACATAGAATGTACTTTTTACTCCCTAAAGTTTCCCTGACACCCAAAAGTACTCGTTAAATTTCAAATGCTTAGCAGGATATTGCCCAATTCATGCACTTATCAAGAGAACATCCCTGGTCATCCGTACTGCTTCTGATCTGGCGGACTCACTAAACTCAAATGCTTCGTTTGTAAATGATGAGTCTTGGAGTGTTCCCCTAGCTAGTCGTAAATAAAAAAACACGAAAATCGTGCCTTCTGGTTTGCTTAATATAAGGAATATGAAATTATTTATACTTTTACTTTTGATACTTAAAGATGTACTATGCAGAAATGCTCTTCCATTTCATGGTTGCTAAAATTCTAATAGTTCACCTAATTTCAATTTACAAAACAAGCAAGTAGATTGTAGAGAGTAATTGTACCCTCTAAACCGCTATATTTTCCATAACCACAAATGTTGTATTTTCAGCTGTTTGAAGCTGGTGTACAAAACTGAAAGTAAAAGACGTAATTCTCCATACTGCAGATTTTATAGGGCACTAGCCTTGGCCTCGGTGGACCTGCTAGCTAACATTAACCGTCTATCTTATGTAGTCATACAAATCATAACATGTCATACTAGTATGGCGTACCAGATTTACGTTTGCTATGTTACGTCTAGTGTATGAGACCAGGCTGGCGATATACGTCGTCATTTTGGACAACAGGCGTGTCGGTATAGCCTCTCCCTGGAGGAACGCGCCCTTAAAGAGAAGGCAGAGAAGGCAGCGACGCTGACATCACTGAGATGTGCGAGTTTGATAAACTGTAATCAAACGTTAATATACTGTCTGTATTGTGTCAATAACTACTTTTGCAGCATGAGTTCAGATTCGGTCATTTTGTTGGAGACTGTCAACTTCGCTGCTGAAAAGCACCGCAATCAACGACGTAAAGACGCGGAACAAACTCCATATATCACGCACCCAATAGGTACAGTTATGACAACAATCTAACAGCTATCCAGCTAGATAGGTCCTTAGCAATAACTATCTCTCCACTCGGACTTCATTGCGTGAATATCTGCATTTACATTTGCCGTGTTTATAATTTTGCAGGAGTGGCAAGGATCCTGAGCCATGAAGGTGGGATCACAGACATTGAAGTTTTGCAAGTAAGTGTTTTGCGTATCAGA
Organism: Salmo trutta; assembly: GCF_901001165.1. Classification (NCBI taxonomy): domain Eukaryota; kingdom Metazoa; phylum Chordata; class Actinopteri; order Salmoniformes; family Salmonidae; genus Salmo; species Salmo trutta. The sequence continues at coordinate 11,496,615 of NC_042985.1, forward strand.
CAGACTCAAAATAATGCTTTTCACAAAATCGCACAGCCACAAAGTCAAAACTGTCCATATAAAAAAAAATTAAAATAAAAATGTGTTTCAGGTAAGTGTTAGGCATAGTGTTAGCAGTTTGGTTAAGGTTTGAAGAAGATACATTTTAGATTCAGGTGGGGTTTATGACTTTGCCCATTGACTGATGTATCATTACAATGTTAAGCTCATTAAAACGTTCAACATTTCTTGAGTTTGTGTTAGCCAGAGTTTGTTAACAGGAATGACTGGTATTTCACTGATATTTTTGTATTTTCCAACTGTCCTCAGGCAGCTTTGCTCCATGACACAGTGGAGGACACTGACACCAGCATAGGAGAGCTACAGGCCGTCTTTGGGCAAACGGTGGCTCGAATCGTTCAGGAAGTGACAGACGACAAGGCACTGTCCAAGGAGGAGACAAAGCGTCAGCAGGTGGAGTATGCACCTCATGCCAGCCACCAGGCCAAACTGGTCAAACTGGCTGACAAACTATACAACCTGAGGGACATCAACCGCTGCACGCCAACAGGTGATTGTTTCTCTCTCTAACGTGCTTTCTGTCTGTCTGTCTTTATTCAGCCTCTTGATCCAACCAACTGACTAGGCAAATGTCATAGGGTATCAGTTTGTCTAGCCTATCAGGATACTACTCTTTTCTCTCTCTCTCTGGCTCTCTCTGGCTCGTTGCTTCTCTTCACTTGCTTCCCTCTCCGGTTGTCTGACTGTCCCTCTCTTTACCCCCATCCCATATCATATATTTTTTCTGTGTTGTGGTTGCCAGGTTGGACGGCAGAGCGTGTTCAGGAGTACTTTGTGTGGTCAGCCCAGGTAGTGAGAGGACTGAGGGGGACCAACCCAGCACTGGAGAGACACCTAGAGGAGCTCTTCAAGCAGAGGGGGGTTGAACTTTGACACCCCTCTACTTCTGACACAGGGTGGCACAACAGAGCAACTCTCGATGCACACTTTTGTAAAGAGTAAGACTTTAAGCGAATTGTCTTTGTTAGCTTCTCCATGGAATATACTTTTATATACTCTTAGCTCTCACAAGGAAAAAGTCCCACTTTGGATTTATTTTTATGGATGATTTGATTCTTAATTTTAAGCACAGTAATTTGTATACATTGTGTGTTCCTATAAGAAAACCAACAATGTCACCTTGAGTTCTAGCTGTATTGAACAAAGGAATGCTATGCACTCGTAATGGTGAAAATTGTTAAATAATAATATTTAATGGTGAGGCAGAACCTGTAATTACTCTGTCATGTCACACTGAACTAAAATATATTTTTGTATAGATTTGTTTTGTGTGTTATTTTTGTAAGTATATAAATGTAGGGGTTTAGGGATAAAATTAGCTATACATTAAAATGGTGATATGTAAATTATTCCATAGTAGCCATTATAAATTTTGCTAGTAGAATGGGTCCGAAGCAATTTTTCCACTAACCTGTTCTTGCTTCTACTTTCTTTGTTCTTGATTCGGGAAGACATGTGTACCTTAAAATGTCTGTGTCCAGTTGCAGGTGCTTCTCCAAAAACCAGAATATATTTAGAAAGAGTAAAATACACGTTTTGTTTCAAGTGAGAAATGCCTCTTGCATGTGTGGATCTTTTTTATTTTTTGTCACACTGTGTGATGTGCTGTCAGCTGTCATGTGTATATATATGTGGCCGCGTCGCATAGAAATGACTAGTTCCTGCAAAGATGTTGGGAAATACAAGATGTCTGGCAGCTAAAATGGCGAGGGAACTCCTCACTCGGTGCAAAGTGTAGATTTTACTGTCTTTCTGAATATTCTGTGGTTTTTGGAGAGCCACCTATAACTGAACACAGACACTTGATAAGATACACATTTCTCCCGAATTGAGAACAAAGATCGTATCGCCAATGCCATGGACTTTTCAACTAACTTGGCAATGTTTTGTATAGGCAAACCTGTAATGCCCAGTAATGGATATCAAAAATCTTTGGTTATATTACATTATCTGGTATACAATACTAGCTTTAAGCACCAGCTGTCAGAGCAGCTCACAGATCACTGCACCTGTACATAGCCCATCTATAATTTAGCCCAAACAATTACCTCTTCCCCTACTGTATTTATTTTTATTTTGCTCCTTTGCGCCCCATTATCTCTTTCTACTTTGTACTTTCTTCTACTACAAATCTACCATTCCAGTGTTTTACTTGCTATATTGTATTTACTTTGCCACCATGGACTTTTTTTTGCCTTTACCTCCCTTATCTCACCTCATTTGCTCACATTGTACATAGACTTATTTTTCTACTGTATTATTGACTGTATTTTTTTGTTTTACTCCATGTGTAACTGTGTTGTTGTATGTGTCGAACTGCTTTGCTTTATCTTGGCCAGGTCGCAATTGTAAATGAGAACTTGTTCTCAACTTGCCTACCTGGTTAAATAAAGGTGAAATAAAACAATCTGTAGCTAGGTAGGTCTATCCTTCATCTGAATGTTTCAGGCTACTGTATATGACCTTTTCTGTTAATTAGAATCTATCAGAGTAAGAACTCAACAGACACTATGAAAGCTTAAACCAAGTGTATTCTTCCCAAAGTATTGAACAGCTGAATCGACAAAGACATGGTTACTATAGTGGTGGTATATGTACCCCACTTTGGGTGGAGTCTCCTCCTCACTAAATATGTATCTTCATTGCTAAGCAGGAAACTAAGTGATACAGGCAGTACACTTTTGCTTCTCCCTTAGCGTGACCTGACCTCCACCCCCTTCATCACTAATCCATGACTTTCCCCTTATCAATGCCTACCACATATGATTGTTTTCCCTACACTCAGTACATTCCAAGCTTAATTGCACCCACCATATACCTTCCTCCTACAGATAACCATTAACTTCTGGTGTAAACCCTCTAAACCATAGCACTCAATATTTCAATAGGATACGTGATAATTAACCCTGTTTAGGAGTTAGAACCCAGAATCCATCAGTCCCCCGTTTTGAACATGTAACTCCATACTGTTCAACATTACATAAACTTTGAAATTATTTATAGATGGACAATGATAATAAAACATAACAGTATTAACAATGTGGTAAGCTATGCATAATTATATATGCATGAAAAGCCAAAGTCTGGTAACATGACAATTCCCACTGTCTCTTCGCCTGACTATGCCTCCAGGATACTTTTCTGCTGAGTTTGGCAAAAATGAAAGCCCTAAAAAGCCTCCTCATGCTTTCACCCAGTCTTCCCCTTTCTGGCCACAGGCTCCGAGAGGTGTTCCCAAGCCATGTCATTTTTACTTTGTTCCCCATCTCCTCCCTTGCCACCTGATAGGCACGTCACCTGGTAGGCAAGTGCGTATCCCTAATCAACGCTACATCCTCTTGAGGTAACTCAGCACTGTATATGCTTTCACATCAATACCTTCAGAATGTTGTCCAGTGTACAATTACCCCAACATCTATCCTTTCATATGATGCATTAACCAATAAAGCAACTAACCCAACCCAACTATGGTGGTTAAAGTAGCTCCCAGACCCAACCCATCTGCATGTCTACAGTGGAATCTACTCTTTCTCTCTTTAGCTCCGCTTCCTCTGTCATGGTGTCTTCAAGCTCACCCATTATGCAGCTGGACCTCACTTCACGTGAGAACTATGCACCCACCGAGGAGAGACATGACGATCTTTACCGCTGCAGGTGCTATAAATAGTATTTGTGTGTGGACCAGACCAACGTGTCTCTTGATGTACACTCAATCTCCAGAATTCAGCCAGTGCCCTCGGTTATCTCCTGCTACTCATGTGCCACTTCCACCTTGGAATATACACACTGCAACGCATGGGTCATTTCCTGACAACAGGACAACATAGACTCTCCCCTTATGGCCAGATCACTCATTTGTGACATGTGAATAACAGCCCCTAGTACTTTCATCAGTCTCCCAGTTACCCTCTACCAAGCCATGTGGCATGAGTCCTCATAAAATGATATCCCAACAATACTACTAAGGTAACCCCTACTACTACTGACACTGCCCATGACGCATACCTCAAACTCCCTCATTTCCACCGTAGTCTAATTCCATGCTGTTACTATAGCCTTTAATTACTGTCCCTACAGTGCCTGCCGTGAGAATAACTACTGAGAATAAAGCTGTTGCACAGCAACTCACTGCCTTCCTGAAGACAAACAATGTATACGAAAGGCTTCAGTCTGGTTTTCGACCCCATCATAGCACTGAGACTGCATTTGTGAAGGTGGTAAATTACCTTTTAATAGCGTCAGACCGAGGCTCTGCATCTGTCCTCGTGCTCCTAGATCTTCATGCTGCTTTTGATACCATCGATCACCACATTCTCTTGGAGAGATTGGAAACCCAAATTGGTCTACACGGACAAGTTCTGGCCTGGTTTAGATCTTATCTGACGGAAAGATATCAGTTTGTCTCTGTGAATGGTTTGTCCTCTGACAAATCAACTGTAAATTTCGGTGTTCCTCAAGGTTCCATTTTAGGACCACTATTGTTTTCACTATATATTTTACCTCTTGGGGATGTCATTCGAAAACATAATGTTAAATTTCACTGCTATGCGGATGATACACAGCTGTACATTTCAATGAAACATGGTGAAAACCCAAAATTGCCCTCGCTAGAAGCCTGTGTTTCAGACATAAGGAAGTGGATGGCTGCAAACTTTCTACTTTTAAACTCGGACAAAACAGAGATGCTTGTTCTAGGTCCCAAGAAACAAAGAGATCTTCTGTTGAATCTCACAATTAATCTTGATGGTTGTACAGTCGTCTCAAATAAAACTGTGAAGGACCTCGGCGTTACTCTGGACCCTGATCTCTCTTTTGAAGAACATATCAAGACTGTTTCAAGGACAGCTTTTTTCCATCTACGTAACATTGCAAAAATCAGAAACTTTCTGTCCGCAAATGATGCAGAAAAATGAATCCATGCTTTTGTTACTTCTAGGTTGGACTACTGCAATGCTCTACTTTCCGGCTACCCGGATAAAGCACTAAACAAACTTCAGTTAGTGCGAAATATGGCTGCTAGAATCCTGACTAGAACCAATTTTTGTTTTATCATATTACTCCAGTGCTAGCCTCCCTACACTGGCTTCCTGTTAAGGCAAGGGCTGATTTCAAGGTTTTACTGCTAACCTACAAAGCATTACATGGGTATGCTCCTACCTATCTTTCCGATTTGGTCCTGCCGTACATACCTACACGTGCGCTACGGTCACAAGACGCAGGCCTCCTTACTGTCCAAAGAATTTCTAAGCAAACAGCTGGAGGCAGGGCTTTCTCCTATAGAGCTAGAATTTTTATGGAATGGTCTGCCTACACATGTGAGAGACGCAGACTCGGTCTCAACCTTTAAGTCTTTACTGAAGACTTATCTCTTCAGTAGGTCCTATGATTAAGTATAGTCTGGCCCAGGAGTGTGAAGGTGAACGGAAAGGCTCTGGAGCAACGAACCGCCCTTGCTGTCTCTGCCTGGCCGGTTCCCCTCTCTCCACTGGGATTCTCTGCCTCTAACCCAATTACAGGGGCTGAGTCACTGGCTTACTGGTGTTCTTCTATGCCGTCCTTAGGAGGGGTGCGTCACCTGAGTGGGTTGAGTCACTGACGTGGTCTTCCTGTCTGGGTTGGCGCCCCCCCTTGGGTTGTGCCGTGGCGGAGATCTTTGTGGGCTATACTCGGCTTTGTCTCAGGATGGTAAGTTGGTGGTTGAAGTTATCCCTCTAGTGGTGTGGGGGCTGTGCTTTGGCAAAGTGGGTGGGGTTATATCCTGCCTGTTTGGCCCTGTCCGGGGGTATCATCGGATGGGGCCACAGTGTCTCCTGACCCCCCCGTCTCAGCCTCCACTATTTATGCTGCAGTAGTTTATGTGCCGGGGGGCTAGGGTCAGTCTGTTTCATCTGGAGTATTTCTCCTGTCTTATCTGGTGTCCTGTGTGAATTTAAGTATGCTCTCTCTAATTCTCTATTTCTCTCTTTCTTTCTTTCTTTCTTTCTTTCTCGCTCTCTCTCAGAGGACCTGAGCCCTAGGACCATGCCTCAGGACTACCTGGCATGATGACTCCTTGCTGTCTCCAGTCCACCTGGCCGTGCTGCTGCTCCAGTTTCAACTGTTCTGCCTGCGGCTATGGAACCCTGACCTGTTCACCAGACGTGCTATCTGTCCCAGACCTGCTGTTTTCAACTCTCTAGAGACAGCAGGAGCGGTAGAGATACTCTCAATGATCGGCTATGAAAAGACAACTGACATTTACTCTTGAGGTGCTGACTTGTTGCACCCTCGACAACTGTGATTATTATTATTTGACCATGCTGGTCATTTATGAACATTTGAACATCTTGCCCATGTTCTGTTATAATCTCCACCCGGCACAGCCAGAAGAGGACTGGCCACCCCTCATAGCCTGGTTCCTCTCTAGGTTTCTTCCTGGGTTTTGGCCTTTCTAGGGAGTTTTTCCTAGCCACCGTGCTTCTACACCTGCATTGCTTGCTGTTTGGGGTTTTAGGCTGGGTTTCTGTACAGCACTTTGAGATATCAGCTGATGTAAGAAGGGCTATATAAATACATTTGATTTGATAATTCATGGAATCTGCCAAGTGTTCGCTGGCTGTTATAAATGGGAAAGAGATTAATGACGTTGGAAGAATATCCAACCTAACAAAACTCTGAGTCACAGGTTTCTTGAAAGTTGACAATAGTGTCTGAAATGCCAACACTATCTCTACTACTTTCACCATGATCTGGGTATGTGTAACGTTCAATTTAACTTCATAATAGTCCCTATATTGTGCACAGTTAGCTGTCCTCGTTCTCCTACAAGCTATCTCCTGTAACAATATCCACTAAGTGGTATCCTTCCCGGCGACTATAACCACAACCTTCATTTATGAGCCCTCACAGATCTCCACCCCAGTCACATTCCATCCCACTTAACAGCCTTATGTGTACCTCACCTCCTGCTATAGATACATTTGCACATATATCATTACATTTAACCCATAACACAACGGTCACTGCTCCTAATGCACTTCTAAAGTTCTAAACATACTAAAACATTCTCAAATCAATTAGTCAATATACCTCAGTCCCTCCTCTGGAACAATGATCACTCTTATGTTCCACGAAACCTAAAAAATATTGACTTAAACAGGGAAAATAGAAAATACATGTTTTAATAATTTCACACCCCCCTTGATGCGAAAAATCTGATGACATGGTAAAACAAAAAACTTCATGGTTGACCCAAGCTATTATCTAGTGAGTTCTCCAACAACCTCCCTGTCGGAGAACACTTAAAGATAAGGTTTCTAGAGCCTCCCTAGGCCCAATAAATTTGAGCAGTGCCCCCACCCCTCACTGTTTGAGAGCAACTCTCTCTCGCTCTATCCGAATCATAACTAAAACATTTTATAAATTATCCAACCCAAATTTAGAGTGATAGCCCTTAGTGCTTTACTTTGAGTCTATAGCTCAAATTCCATCTTCTCAACCTAGCACACATCATCCCGGTTAGAATGTACAGTTATAAACGGGACCTTTTATTGCTGGTAATAACTCTTCTCATTACAACCCCCCTTTGTCCCTGTTTTCCTGTCTCGAGTGGCATGGTAATGAAAGATCAGTATCGCAATGCATCTTAGTCTAAATTGTTTGCAGTGTGTAGACCTTCCTCAATACCACCCCCCAATTAAATAATTACGGGCACGGTTGACCACCCCACCCTTCTCCCGGCACTTATCATTCTAGCGTGTCTTCTTCTGATAGCATTACAGTTCATCTTCCCAACGGCACATGTAATTCTTGCCTGTCACCTTTGATGGCCCTTGGTAATGTCCCGATTTCAATATAAGGTAATCAGTTTTTCCCACGTACACAAGTCTCTCACCTGAGCCGCTACCACCATTCTGCCTGGTCCATTTCTCCCACCAGTACACCAGGAGCATGAGAGAAGTTTGAATGTTATCTCTCTCCATGCTCACTCCACAGCCGCGGTCTCAGGACTCATGGCGCACTCCTACCGCCAGTACCCAGGTTAATTACTCAAACTCAGATAGGAGTGTTAAAAGTCACTGTCGCATTGAACACCTTTGTTGCTCTTTCTTCAGCCGGTTAGGAAGGGTTTTGAGGTTCACACTCACTGTTTGTGGTCAAACTATTCCTACCATGCATTAAGACACGATCTGACGTTCACCTTCCATGATAACCTCAAGAGAGGACAGATCAGAACAACAGTTTAGTTCAATTCATTTCTGATTCATGAAATACAGACAAGCATTGACTATATGACAAATTATTACATTCCCAATTTTCTTAATTACATTATCTCTACGACAAATGTCAAAGATCATAACAGCATACTGTTACTGTTGAAACCATTTTCCAACTTAGTTCATACTCCCTTATTTTACTGGTGACCTCTCGGAAGAGTTACCAGATCAGGGAGGTAGCACCCTAACCCATGGGGAATCCCAACACTCCAGCAGACCCAATCTGGTGAAATTTGTATCGAAACAAACACAAAAACAAAATCAGCAATACACATATCACAATCCATTTAATGAAATCCGCAATACACATATCACAATCCATTTGGAATAACTGTCAACCCTCATTAACATATATGTTTTCCTTCTATATGCAGACTGAACAAAATACATTTGTTTATTTACCCAAAGACCAGGGCCCCAGGGAACTGGTAATTTCCCCTTCGAACACATGATTCACATCGTAATTCAAAAACAACATGTTAACTTCTTAGGTCTAGGGGGCAGTATTCGGAAGTTCGGATGACTGACGTGCCCAAAGTAAACTGCCTGTTACTCAGGCCCAGAAGCTAGGATATATGCATGGTAGTATTGGATAGAAAACACTCTGAAGTTTATAAAACTGTTAAAATAATGTCTGTGAGTATAACAGAACTGATATGTCAGGCGAAAACCTGAAGAAAATCCATCTGGAATTTCTTTGTTGTTGAGGTCACCACTCATTGAAAATGCTTGTCTATGGGAAATTCAAAGGAAATCCTCCCAGATTGCAGTTCCTATGGCTTCCACTAGATGTCAACAGTCTTTAGAAAGGGTTTCAGGCTTGTTTTTTTTTAAATGAGCTAGAATTTGTAGTTTTTCAAGGTGGCTCTCATTTTGACTGTAGTCTTGTGGCGCGTGGATGAGGGCAGGCACTTCGTTATTTATCTCCAGTATTGAACACACTACTCTCCATCTTAAATGTTATCGTTTCTTTACATATTAGCGTACCTGAGGATTGATTAGAAACGTTGTTTGACTTGTTTGGATGAAGTTTATTGGTAACTTTTGGGATTCCTTTGTATGCATTTTGAACGAGTGGACCAGGTGGATTACTGCATTACAATTACCAGTAACTGTTCAAAGTAATGCAATAGATTTTTTGTTTGTATCCCATACAAATGATAGTTGTCCTCAAATGAATTTACATGAGAAGTCAACCAATCAAAGATGTAAAGAGATTATTATTTTATTGGAAGCAACGTAGGAACCATTGTGGCGATCTAAAGATGGCGGAGGTGGGTGCTGAGTTTGATTCAAGCAGCTCGTTGAGCAAAGTTAGTGAAGATTAATATCCTGAATGGATACTGAACAACAGTAATGTCGAAAAGTAGAACAAAAAGAAAATAGTCTAAAATTGATGTAAAAAAGATCATGCCTGTGTGTGTGACTTTCCTCACCCTTTAGGGTGGATATCTCTCCATCTCAGCTGTCAATCACAACACTTCGGGTTTGGATAATTAGTGGGTTTGGACACGCATGTGGACACTGCAGCTGCCCATTCTAGCTTAGTGTTTGGTTGATGTCGCAAGAAGAAGATACAAAAGTACGCCGTTGGGGCTGCTGTCACCACCCACAACACACACACAAAGCCGTCGCTTCTCAGAGGAAGATGAGCTGCAAGGCCTTTACGTACCTCTCTTCCTACAGTCGACCAGGCCTCCTCAGTGGTCAGGGAATGACCACTGTTGGGAGCTGCTGAGGGAATATGAGTACCTGTGTCATGAGCAGCAAGAGATCAGGAGGGCGTACTCTAGGCCCTTCTGGCCTGGCCTGAGTCACAGCCGCAGGAGCACCGGTACCGCCTCTACTATCCTGGCTGCCATTGTTCTGGCTGCCGTTGCGGAGTTGTCCTCTCTTCCCAGTGGGGACACCTTGCTGGTCGAGGCAGACACTGGGGTGCCCGAGGTTGAACTGTCTGTTACCCTGGAACCTTCAGCCACAAAGATTCCACCTGCTCTCCCTCAGGAGCCCCTCCCTGTTTCGGGCCCAGAGCCCAAGCAGGCTGTGAATTTTTCACCTACTCCTAGGATGGAGCCACAGCCTGCAGCTATTGCAGATGTCAAGTGCAGCCAGGAAGTTGGGGCCTCTCCAGCCCCGCCTGCTAACACCGTGCTAGTTCCAGCCCAGAGGGTCCTGCTACCTCCAGGCAACGCTTCAGGGGACCTGCCAGACATCACCCCGGGTGACCTAGCCGAAGTCACCCCTGATGTCCCCCCTGGTCTACTTGTCCAGTTGCCTGCCTCCCTGGTAGGGTGTAGGTATCCTGACTCTCAAGTAAGTCTAGAGTTCCCTACCTTCCCGGTTGGTCCAGTCTATCCTGCCTCCTTGGTAGGCTTTCAGTTTCTATCTGTACCTGGCCTTCAGTCTCTGGCCCTGGTTGTAGGTTCACACTGTTCTGACTTAGGTTCCTGGACTCCTATCATACTGCTAGTCCCCCAGTCCTCTGTTGTTCTAGGTCCACAGTTCCCTGTACTGGTAGCCCCTAAGTTTGTTGTTCTGCCAGGCCCTAGGTATCCTACCCAGCTAGGCCCCACAGTCGCTGGCCTGTCTGCAGGTCTGCAGTCTTCTGCTCTGCTCAGATCACAGCCCCCTGCCTTAGCTGTGAGACAGGTGCCTAGCCCGCCTGGTTTAGGGCCTACTAGGCCCAGAGTTTGCTGCACTAGCTTGCTGTCTCCAGACATATTCAGTCTGCCGTACCCTGGCCCACCAGGCTTAGAGCCTCCTGCCCTGCTAAGCCACAAGTTATCTGTGCTGGGTTCTCAACCCTCGTCTGCCCTCAGTCCCTAGCACTAGGTCCTCAGTCTCCGGCTGCACTAGGTCTGCTGTCTCCAGCATGAGTCGGCCCTCAGTCCCTAGCCCAGGTGGGTCATCAGGCTCCTTCCCCGCCAGGCTCAAAGGTACCAATCTTTCCAGTAAGCCCTGAGCACTATTGCTCTCCTAGCCTTCAGTCATTTCTCCTGGCAGGCCCAGAGTCATTTTCCCTCTCAGTTCCAGAGACAGTTTCCATGGCAGGTCCGGAGTCAGTTTCCCTGGCAGGTCCAGTGTTAGTTTCCCTGGCAGTTCCAGAGTCAGTTTCCCTGTCCGGTCCAGAGTTTTTCTCCCTCTCAGGTTCAGAGTCGTTCTCCCTTTCAGGTGCAAATTAATCAGCACTGCGCTCCCAGCCTTCAGCCATTCTAGTTTTGCTGTCTCCAGCTCTAGTCGGACCTCAGTCTACTGCTCCGACAGGCTATAGGTTCTCTGCCCCACTAAGTGTGCAGTCCCTGCCTCTAGCCAGTTCGCAGCCCCCAGCCTTAGTCTGCAACCAGTCGCCTAAACTAGCACTAGGCTATAAGTTCCCTGCTCAGCTAGTTCTGCAGACTCCCACCATAACTGGCTTGCAGTCGTCAGTCTTAGTAGTAGACTAAAAGTCCCCTGCCCTGTCAGACCCTGAGTTTCATGCACTGATAGGTTCAGCCCCATTACTTGGGGGACACACTGTTCCCTGACCCGGGGGGATTGCTGTCTCTAAAGCTGTGGGGCCGCTCGCCTCCTGCCTTGGACAGCTCAAAGCCCTGCCAATGTGGGAGACCACCTGACCTCGTCTCTGGGGCCCCTACATCCAGATCCCTGATGATCCTCGACAGTTGTGGCCAGTGTGCAACATTCCTCCGCCGCAGTAGACCATACTCAGCGTTCAAAGATGGGCCCGAGCTGCCCTGCAACAGCTGAGTCAGAGGATCCTCTGCCACACCCGTGGTATTCCATGGGTGTGGCCCAGGACTGTCCCTGCGTCTCCATGCACCTTCTTCATTGGGCGGTCCATAATCCCCTTGTCGGCACCCTACAGTCCCTCATGGTCCTCTAAAGTGACAGTAGTAATAAGCTGCCCTTCTAGTTCGGCCAAATGCACAGTAGGTCCCTTCACTGCTCTGCTCCTTTGCCCTGCCTGTCCTTCCATACAGGACTAGGCGCTTAAGAACTAAGCCCCCATTGCGACCTTTTCCAAGTTGTTTGGATTTCCATCTGAAATCCAGGGGCAGCTGTAAAAGCCATTGTGGGCCATTGAGAGATGGCGAAAGTGGATGCTTGAATCAAACAGCGTGTTGAGCCAAGTTGGTGAAGATGAATGTCCTGAATGGACAACAGTAGTGTCAAAAAGTAGAACAAAAAGGGTGGATATCTCAGCTGTCAATCACAGCCCTTCGGTTTATGGCCAGTCAGTTGGCTTAGACACAGATGTGGACACTGCACCCGCCCATTCTAGCTTAGGGTTTGGTCGACGTCGCAAGAAGAAGACACAAGTTTGACCGGTGACCAAGTTTACAGTTTACTCTTAAGAACATTGTGAGTGCAACCAAGAAAAACACCAGTAGATTTCTAAGTAACTGAAGAGTGTGTGTGTTAAAAGTATACAGTTGAAGTCGGAAGTTTACATACACCTTAGCCAAATACATTTAAACTCAGTTTTTCACAATTCCTGACATTTAATCCTAGTAAAAATTCCCTGACTTAGGTTAGTTAGGATCACCACTTTATTTTAAGAATTTGAAATGTCAGAATAATAGCGGAGAGAATTATTTATTTCAGCTTTTATTTCTTTCATCACATTCCCAGTGGGTCAGAAGTTTACATACACTCAATTAGTGTTTGGTAGCTTTGCCTTTAAATTGTTTAACTTGGGTCAAACGTTTCGGATAGCCTTCCACAAGCTTCCCACAATAAGTTAGGTGAATTTTGGCCCATTCCTCCTGACAGAGCTGGTGTAACTTAGTCAGGTTTGTAGGCCTCCTTGCTCGCACACACTTTTTCAGTTCTGTCCACAAATTTTCTATAGGATTGAGGTCAGGGCTTTGTGATGGCCACTCCAATACCTTGACTTTGTTGTCCTTAAGCCATTTTGCCACAACTTTGGAAGTATGCTTGGGGTCATTGTCCATTTGGAAGACCCATTTGCGACCAAGCTTTAACTTCCTGACTGATGTCTTGAGATGTTGCTTCAATATATCCACATCATTTTCCTGCCTCATGATGCCATCTATTTTGTGAAGTGCACCAGTCCCTCCTGCAGCAAAGCACCCCCACAACATGATGCTGCCACCCCCGTGCTTCATGGTTGGGATGGTGTTTTTCGGCTTGCAAGCTTCCCCCTTTTTCCTCCAAAAATAACGATGGTCATTATTGCCAAACAGTTATGTTTGTTTCATCAGACCAGAGGACATTTCTCCAAAAAGTATGATCTTTGTCCCCATGTGCAGTTGCAAACCGTTGTCTGGCTTTTTTATGGAGGTTTTGGAGCAGTGGCTTCTTCCTTGCTGAGCGGCCTTTCAGGTTATGTCGATATAGGACTTGTTTTACTGTGGATATAGATACTTTTGTACCTGTTTCCTCCAGCATCTTCACAATGCCCTTTGCTGTTGTTCTGGGATTGATTTGCACTTTTCGCACCAAAGTACGTTCATCTCTAAGAGACAGAACGCGTCTCCTTCCTGAGCGGTATGACGGCTGCGTGGTCCCATGGTGTTTATACTTGCGTACTATTGTTTGTACAGATGAATGTGGTACTTTCAGGCATTTGGCAATTGCTCCCAAGGATGAACCAGACAAATTTATTTCTGAGGTCTTGGCTGATTTCTTTTGATTTTCCCATGATGTCAAGCAAAGAAGCAGAGAGTTTAAAGGTAGGCCTTGCAATACATCCACAGGCATACCTCCAATTGACTCAAATTATGTCAATTAGCCTTTCAGAAGCTTCTAAAGCCGTGACATCATTTTCTGGAATTTTCCAAGCTGTTTAGAGGCACAGTCAACTTAGAGTATGTAAACTTCTGACCCACTGGAATTGTGATACAGTGGGTATCACAAGTGAAATAAGTGAAATAGTCTATCTGTAAACAATTGTTGGAAAAATGACTTGTGTCATGCACAAAGTAGATGTCCTTACCGACTTGCCAAAACTATTTAACAATACATTTGTGGAGTGGTTGAAAAACGAGTTTTAATGTCTCCAACCTAAGTGTATGTAAACTTCTGACTTCAACTGTATGTGGTAGTGATGAAGATGAATAAACCTCCTGGACTGAGAAGCATCCGTGCTGTTTTTGCCGGACAGCCTGTAGCGAATCAGAACCAATTTTATCAGCATTAAGTTCTAGCGGGTAAGGGCATTCACTGCTGACCGCTCAGACGGGCTCCTGCTAGCTGCATTTTTACAATTAGAGTGGAGGATACATGTATCAACGATAATTAATAGTTTCTTGTTGGGATGCGTTTGTTGAGTAAGGATGCAGATGTGGGAGACCTGTTTGATGTGTTGAAAATTGTGAAGTATGCGCTGGGAAAAGTGGAGTCTATCAGATTGACCTTGAGATGAATTGTATTTCTGAATAACTTTGTATTTCTGAATAACCTACAGTACCTACGCATGTGAAGCTTGGTTATGTAAGATATTCTGTAAGAGCTTTCATCCTCAAACTCCTTCATGTTTCAAGTGTGTACAGACGGACAGAGTATTTAAAAATATATATATATTTCACCTTTATTTAACCAGGTAGGCTAGTTGAGAACAAGTTCTCATTTGCAACTGCGACCTGGCCAAGATAAAGCATAGCAATTCGACACATACAACAACACGGAGTTACACATGGAATAAACAAAACATACAGTCAATAATACAGTAGAACAAAAGAAAACAAAAAGTCTATATACAATGAGTGAAAATGAGGTAAGTTAAGGCAATAAATAGGCCATGGTGGCGAAGTAATTACAATATAGCAATTAAACACTGGAATGGTAGATGTGCAGAAGATGAATGTGCAAGTAGAGATACTGGGGTGCAAAGGAGCAAGACAAATAAATAAATACAGTATGGGGATGAGGTAGGTAGAAAGATGGGCTGTTTACAGATGGGCTATGTACAGGTGCAGTGATCTGTGACCTGCTCTGACAGCTGGTGCTTAAAACTAGTGAGGGAGGTATGAGTCTCCAGCTTCAGAGATTTTTGCAGTTCGTTCCAGTCATTGGCAGCAGAGAACTGGAAGGAAAGACAACCAAAGGAGGAATTGGCTTTGGGGTGACCAGTGAGATATACCTGCTGGAGCGCGTGCTACGAGTGGGTGCTGCTATGGTGACCAGTGAGCTGAGATAAGGCGGAGCTTTACCTAGCAGAGACTTGTAGATTACCTGTAGCCAGTGGGTTTGGCGATGAGTATGAAGCGAGGGCCAACCAACAAGAGCGTACAGGTCGCAATGGTGGGTAGTGTATGGGGCTTTGGTGACAAAACGGATGGCACTGTGATAGACTGCATCCAGTTTGTTGAGTAGAGTGTTGGAGGCTATTTTATAGATGACATCACCGAAGTCGAGGATCGGTAGGATGGTCAGTTTTACGAGGGTATGTTTGGCAGCTTTGTTGCGATATAGGAAGCCGATTCTAGATTTAATTTTGGATTGGAGTTGTCTACGTATTCTAAGTCAGAGCCGTCCAGAGTAGTGATGCTGTACGGGCGGGCAGGTGCGGGCAGTGATCGATTGAATAGCATGCATTTAGTTTTACTTGCGTTTAAGAGCAGTTTGAGGCCACAAGACAGGGTAGGATAGATATAGGTCTGTAGCAGTTTGGGTCTAGAGTGTCACCCCCTTTGAAGAGGGGGATGACCACGGCAGCTTTCCAATCTTTGGGAATCTCAGATGATACGAAAGAGAGGTTGAACAGGCTAGTAATAAGGGTTGCAACAATTTCGGCAGATAATTTTAGAAAGAGAGGGTCCAGATTGTCTAGCCCGGCTGATTTGTATGGGTCCAGATTTTGCCGCTCTTTCAGAACATCAACTATCTGGATTTGGGTGAAGGAGAAATGGTGGGGGCATTGGCGGGTTGCTGTGGAGAAATGCTTATTGAAATTCTCAATTATAGTGGATTTATCGGTGGTAACAGTGTTTCCTAGCCTCAGAGCAGTGGGCAGCTGGGAGGAGGTGCTCTTATTCTCCATGGACTTTACAGTGTCCCAGAACTTTTTTGAGTTAGTACTACAGGATGCAAATTTCTGTTTGAAAAAGCTAGCCTTAGCTTTTCTAACTGCCTGTGTATATTTGTTCCTAACTTCCCTGAAAAGTTGCATATTACGGGGGCTATTCGATGCTAATGCAGAACGCCACGGGATGTTTTTGTGCTGGTCAAGGGCAGACAGGTCTGGAGTGAACCAAGGACTATATCTATTCCTAGTTGTACATTTTTTCAGTGGGGCATGCATATTTAAGATGGTGAGGAAGGCACTTTTAAAGAATAGCCAGGCATCATCTACTGACGGGATGAGGTCAATGTCATTCCAGGATACCCCGGCCAGGTCGATTACAAAGGCCTGCTCGCAGAAGTGTTTTAGGGAGCGTTTGACAGTGATGAGGGGTTGTCGTTTGGTTGCAGACCCATTACGGATGCAGGCAATGAGGCAGTGATCGCTGAGATCTTGATTGAAAACAGCAGAGGTGTATTTGGAGGGCGAGTTAATTAGGATGACATCTATGAGGGTGCTCGTGTTTACAGATTTGGGGTTGTACCTGGTAGGTTCATTGATCATTTGTGTGAGATTGAGCCATATTGGTATTAGAGAGAGGCATGCGTAGCCAAGTGAACATATGGGTCCAGCGAGTGGTTGGGCTGACTGGGGACACGGCGATTCAGACAGTTAGCAGGCCGATGCTAACAAGCTAACAGTTAGTAGGCCGGGGCTACACAAGCTAGCAGTTAGCAGACTGGGGCTGGCAAGCTAGCATTTAGCAAACCGGGTTAGCAAGCAAGCAGTTGGCAGACCGGGGCTAGCAGTTAGCAGTTAACAGACCGGTGCTAGCAAGTTATCCTTTGGGGGACGTTGCGATGGGGTAAGTCTGTTTTTGCCTCTACGTGCGGTGACGTCGATAGACCAGTCGTGGAATTAGTAGGGTTCCAAGTAGCTCTAGGAAGCTAATAGGCCGGGCCTTCAGCGGACATTGCGCCTGAGGGGCCTGTTGGAATCCTCGGGCAGATTATGTCGGTATTCCAGTCGTAGAGGATCGGCGAGGTTCCGTGCCCCATACCAGCAGTAGAAGGGGTCCGGATATTGTAGCCCAGGAGTGGGCTTCGGTGGTAGCACAGGAGCCCTGGCCGGGCTAGCTTCAGGCTAATTGGTGCTTGCTACGGGTTGAAAATGCTAGCCAGGAGTAGTCACCCGGGATTGCGGTTAGCTAGTTGCGAAGATCCAGATGAAAATGTTCAGAGTCTGTGGTAGGAATCCGGGGATATGGGGGGAAAAATAAATAAATAATAATAGGTCCGTTATGCTCTGGTTTGAGTCACGTTGTTCGAACTGGCGAGAGCTTTCCGAGCTAAAGGTCAGCTGATGACCGCTAGCAATGGTTTGCTGACTGATAGCTGGTAGGTAGTTAGCTGGCTAGCTTCAGTTGAGGGATTCCAGATCCAAAGTAAATAGAAATACTTTAGAAAAAACAGATCCACGCCACATTGGGTGAGGCGGGTTGCAGGAGAGTATTTAGAAGTTGAGGTTTAGGAAAATATTTTTAAAAGATATGCGAAGAAAAAGATGTAAAAAGATATATACAAGGGACACGACAGGACAAAGACGTCTGACTGCTACGCCATCTTGGATAATATACTGAAGAGCGGTGTGTAGAAGGACGACGGTATTTCAATTCTGGTGGGGATCATGATCCCGAGTTCCTGGAGTGCCATGTAAGGGTGAAGGAGATTGAGGTGGCAAAAGTTAGAGCGGTCAATCGAATCTCCTATGCGGAGGCGATTCAAAGAGTTGAAGATATGGTAGTGGACGCACCACAGCCTGTAGTAATTGTTTGTTGTCAGTCAAAAGATAACCTGTGTGTTAAAAATTTGGATTTTGTGGAATTCATTGCCACAGTTATAAACTGTATGGCTGAAGTCTCAAAGAAGTCAAAGAAACTGGACATTATTGTGGCAGCAGAAGAAAAGTGTTTGTGACTTAAGGATTTTACATCTGAATACTTGCAAGGCCGTACTGGCGCCAGAAGACGGCCCGCCCTTCCAGGCTCATCGTGAGCCTATGTAGGGCTCAGATCTGTGTTGTTTTTTTTAACAGAAAAGTTATTTGATTTAGTTTTGACTGGTACTGTATATACTAAAGTTTGGACACACCTACTCATTCAAGGGTTTTTCTTTATTTTGACTATTTTCTACATTGTAGAATAATAGTGAAGACATTGAAAGAATGCCAAGAGTGTGTAAAGCTGTCATCAAGGCAAAGGGTGGCTACTTTGAAGAATCTTAAATATAACATATATTTTGATTTGTTTAACACTTTTTTGGTTACTAGATGATTCCATTTGTGTTATTTCATAGTTTTGATGTCTTGACTATTATTCTGCAATGTACAAAATAGTAAAAATAAAGAGTAGGTGTGTTCGAACTTTTGACTGGTACTGTATATATAATGTTTTTGGTGTAGTTTGGTCGTTTGTTTTGTTTTTTGGGAATCCTGTTTCCATCCCACACAGTAGGTGGTGAGATGTACACTAAATTGTGCCAAAGTCAATATATCATAGAAGAAGAAGGAACCATTGTGACCATAAATGTTCCACAGGTAGAAAACTATTTCCGGTCATCCTGATGATAGATGACATATTTAAGAAGGTGGGACAGGGAGTGTGTGTGGCCTTGTATGCTGATGATGGGGCTGTATGGAAGAGAGGTGGGAATGTGAAATATGTGATGAGGAAGATGCAAGAACCTGTGGGAATTTTGGAAGATTGGTCTCTAACATGGGGGTTTAGGATGTCTGGGGCCAAGTCCTGCTTTATAGTCAGGGTATAGGTAGGGTGTCTGAGTTTAAGTATTTAGGTATGTGGTTTGATGAGAGTCTTTCGTGGAAGAGACATGATGAGCATATTGCAGCGGCAGGATATGATTGGGGGTCAGATAGACAATGTATATTTGCTGCACATGTTGTATATATACCAGGCATTGATCAGGTCATCTTTGGATTATGGGTGCCTTGTATATGGATCGGCAGCCAAAACGGCACTACAACGCCTGGATAGGATACAGTCAAAAGTCCTAAGATTGTGTGTGTGTGTGTGTGTGTGCCTTCAGGACACCACCTTTTGAGGCATTGCAGGTGGATAGTGTGGAACTGCCACTGAGGATTTTTTTAATGTAACCTTTATTTAACTAGGCAAGTCAGTTAAGAACAAATTCTTATTTTACAATGACAGCCTACCAGGGAACAGTGGGTTAACTGCCTTGTTCAGGGGCAGAACGACAGATTTTTACCTTGTCAGCATGGGAATTCGAGCCAGCAACCTTTCAGTTATTGGCCCAACGCTTTAACCACTAGACTACCTGCCACCCTGACAAGGTGGGACAAACTTGCGTACTGGACAAGGTTGAAAGGACATCCTGCGTTCACGACAACTGGGGAATGCTGGGAGCAAGGATTGGGTAAGCAGAGGGCGTACGGGTGGACAATCAGGCAGAAGGTGGTAGAATATGGACTGGGGGCGAGCGAGATAGGGATAGCAATTGCATCGGGTAACGTTCCTCCGTGGCTTTTTCCGAAACCAAGAGTAGATGTGGACATAATTGAGGGTAGGAGAGAATGGGGTGAGGATGTGAGATGGTGTGTGGAGAGATATATAGATAATTGGTTTTATTTGTTTTTTAAGGATATATACAGATGGTTCATATGATCCAGTCAGTGGTAGGGTGGGGCAGAGGTGTATATCCCAGATTTCAATGTTAGAATATGTAAGTGTTTAACTGATTATGTGTCAGTGTATGCGGCCGAGTTGATGGCCATGATTATAGGTTTAAGATGGGTGGAGGAGGTGAAAACACTCTGTGGTGATCTGCCTGCAGTTTGAGTAGTGTGAAGACGGGCAGGTCGGATAGGGGAGGCTTGTTTGTGGAGATGATGGTGCTGTTATTGGATTGGAGAGGATGGGAATGGTGGTAAGCGTTTGCTGCATTCCAACCCATGTGGGTGTGGAGGGGTAATGAGAAGGCAGATGTGGTGGCTAAGAGTGCTGTGAGGAGAGAGGGGGTAGATATTCAGGTCCCACTGGGCTGCAGGGAAGTCAAGTCCTTGATCTTTGGCAAAGGGAGTGTGATGCTAGTAGACAATTTTACAGCATGCACCGGTCAGGAAAGGAAGATTTATTTATCCATTATTTTACCACGTAAGTTGACTGAGAACACATTCTCATTTGCAGCAATGACCTGGGAGAATAGTTACAGGGGAGAGGGATGAATGAGCCAATTGGAAACTGGGGATTATTAGGCAACCATGATGGTTTGAGGGCCAGATTGGGAATTTAACCAGGACACCAGGGTTAACACCCCTACAATAAGTGACATGGAATCTTTAATGACCTCAGAGAGTCTGGACACCCATTTAACATCCCATCTGAAAGACAGCACCCTACACAGGGCAAAGTCCCCAATCACTGCCCTGGGGCAGTGGGATATTTTTAATTTTTTAGACCAGAGGAAAGAGTGCCTCCTACTGGCCCTCCAACACCACTTCCAGCAGCATCTGGTCTCCCATCCAGGGACTGACCAGGACCAACCCTGCTTAGCTTCAGAAGCAAGCCAGTAGTGGGATGCAGGGTGGTATGCTGCTGGGAAGTATGGGATGTAGGACAGAGGAAGTTGTGTGGAGTAGATTACAGTTTGGGTTTGAATGCCACGTTGTGGACGATAGAGAGACATGAAACAGGTATGTGTGATGAGTGTTTAGTGGAGGAAACGGTGGTGCAGGTGTTTCTATTTTGTGGACTGTATGACGTAGATAGGGAGAGATTGAGTGAAAGGGTTAGATGCTGGCTGGGTTGCTGTAGTGGACGGAGGAAAGTGGTGTCTAGGGCTCTATTTCACTTTCTTAGAGGAACAGGAATAATGAATATAATGTAATATAATATAGGTAGGCCGTGACTGGCCTCACACTCCAGTAAAGTAGGTGGCAGTGTATGCACCTTAAAAGTTGGATGCGACCCGCCAACCAAATCCCAAAGAAGAAGAATGATTTCCGGTACTGTTAGAGTATTTCCTGTGGTGGTCGAGAAAATAAACGACGGGTTTGTTTTGCTATCTAGAAGTTGATTTCATTTTTTGTTTATATATTGATATTGTTGATCGGGCAGTCATGTCTGGACGGGACGCCCTCAACATGAAGCAACCGCCGATCCAGTCCACGGCTGGTGCTGTGCCGATTCGAAATGAGAAAGGTGAGTTTTGTAGCCTGTAGCCAACGTTAGCTAGGGCAAGCTATCCTGGACTAGGTGAGAGCCGATTTCATGGTAGCAATAGATAGCTATCTAGCCATCCAAGTACACCATTTTTTATAACTTAGCTAGTTAATGTCACGCTGCATTTCCTTAATTGTATGGACAAAAGTTTTGTCTGCGGCTACAGTAGATATAAAAACACAATTCATGCCCTTACTCATGTTTCAACCCATCACAAAACCAAAACGACAGTATATACAACTTAACCTCACCACATGTAACAGAGTAAATAGAGCCATCTATGATAATGGACAGTTCATGGTAACCAAGTGTGCTCCCCTACTCCCCTTCCCAGGTGAGATTTCGATGGAGAAGGTGAAGGTGAAGCGCTATGTGTCGGGTAAACGTCCCGACTATGCTCCCATGGACTCCTCTGACGAGGAGGAGGAGGACTTCCAGTTTATAAAAAAGGCAAAGGATGCCGAGCCTGAGATGGAGATGGAGGAAGAGGTGGTGTCTGACCCGCGTCTCAAGCGTCTGTTAAACCGCGTCTCTGAGGATGCGGAGGAGAGGTGAAGATAATTCTCATCAGTTCATCTTGTAAACCAGTGGGATCCTGTGTTGGTTGTGATGGGTCCCAGCTTCAATGAGCTGAACTGTTTTTGTCAGTGGTCACCCATAGTTGGGTGAGGGGTTGTTAAAAATATTCTGCACATATTGTGGGTTATCAGGAATTTGAATACTATGAATGACTGACTGATTTTTATTGGGCTTTGATCTCTAAACCATTTAGGCCTAACTATTAGCCCTACTGGATGTTGAGTGCTGTGATGATTGGAAATGTTTCTTTCTCTCTCTCAGGTTGGCAAGACACAGACAGATCGCAGAGCCGGAGGTGGTTGCAGAGAGCAGTGAAGACTCCGACGAGGGAACCTGGCATCCGGAGAGAGCACCCGAAGAGAGCAGTGACGAAGAGGAGGAGGAAGAGGAAGAAGTGGATGATGAGGTGAGTGGCACAAGGATCTTCTTGGAAAGCTGGATCAGGCACCCCTTTTATTTATTAAGATTTAAAAGACAAAACTGATCTTAGAACAGCACTCATACTCTGAGATGCTTTGTGAATACGGTCCCAGGTGTTTAACATGGAATGGTATACAAGATACCCTGTATGTAACACATTGACTTTGTTTTGGGTGTAGGAAATCGAGAGGCGGCGAGCGATGATGCGCCAGCGAGCGCAGGAGCGGAAGAACGAGGACATGCCGGAGATCATGGAGGTGGAGGAAGAAGGGAATTCGGGCGCGGAGAAGGAGGAGTCGGAGTCAGAGTACGAGGAGTACACGGACAGTGAAGACGAGGCCGAGCCGCGGCTAAAACCAGTCTTCATCCGCAAGTAAGGAGTCCTGCCATCCAAGATCACTCCTGAACCATTATCAGGGCTTAATATGACTTATTTCATAGAATGTAATAACTTTATTTCTCTAAGGGACACTTTTATTGTGGGCTTGGGATTAGACAATTCAAAATGGCCAAATTGGCTGATGAATAATGAATAATAAGGAATAATTTAAAAGCCAGTGCAAAACTTATCAGCTCTTATGCTGTTTTTTACTGCATGCATCAGTTTGTGTATACCTGCTGTCCTGTTATCATATGAACAGAGTATGTTCACAACAAATGGATTGTGTTGCAGCGTTTGTGTCCCGAGTGAGAAAATTGGATTTTGATGTGTGTCTCATCAGGAAGGACCGAGTAACAGTGGCAGAGCGCGAGGCGGACGAGCTCAAACAGCGGGAGCTGGAGGCGGAGGCCAAGAAGCAGGTGGAGGAGCGGCGGCGCTACACCCTGAAGATCGTGGAGGAGGAGGCCAAGAAGGAGTTTGAGGAGAACCGCCGCACTCTGGCCGCTCTCGACTCCCTGGACACGGACGGGGAGAATGAGGAGGAGGAGTACGAGGCGTGGAAGGTCCGGGAGCTAAAGCGCATCAAGAGGGACCGGGAGGCCCGTGAAGCGTGAGTACAATCGGACTTAAACATGAACCATGGTGTTCACTAGGCACTAAATGAATATAGATCTGAAACGGGCAAGTACTATCTTAACTTGTCCTATAAGAATCACTCGTTTTCAATTTTGAAACATTTTGCTACAGTGTGCCCTAAAGTGCCCCACGGTGGTACATTTAATTGTGCAGCACTTTAAACCATTCAAAACAATTTACAGGCAAATGCATAAGAGAGGAACATATTAAGACGGTCTTGGATGACAATGGAAGTAGACATCAGAAATACTTCACATAGTGCATTGATTCACTTAACCATTGAAAGCTGGTGTTCCCTCTCAAAGTAAAAAAGACTAGTGTCTTTGTTTTATATTATTTGATTATCTGTATGAATGATCTGTACACTTTAAGTGTTTTGAACCATGTTAATAATTACTGGTCCAGAGTTAGTTATGTTACATTTTACATTTTAGGCATTTAGCAGACGCTCTTGTCCAGAGCGACTTACAGTAGTGAATGCATACATTTCATACATTTTTTTTCTGTGCTGGCCCCCCGTGGGAATCGAACCCACAACCCTGGTGTTACAAACACCATGCTCTACCAACTGAGCTACAGGGAAGTCCGGGCCTTTGCTGTCCATGTAACCCACTTGCCTTGTTGGATTTTCCAGAATGGAGAAAGAGAAGTCTGAGATTGAGAGGTTCCACAGCCTCACCGAGGAGGAGCGCAGGGCCGAGCTGCGGAATAATGGCAAACAGATCACAAACAAGGCCTCAAAGGGCAAATACAAGTTCCTCCAGAAGTACTACCACAGAGGAGCCTTCTTCATGGTGAGTTTTCTGTAGACACTGGGGTTCAGAGAATGCACTGTATTGAACAGTGCATTCTTATTAGAAACACACCATATGTTGCTGATGAGGGATTGTTAGAATTGTAGGAGAAAGTGTAAGTATAGGAGTGAACTGTCCCACGTTTGTTAACCACTACGTGTGTTAGATTGTTGTTTGAGTGATTCTTATAAGCAGTGTGTGCACTGTTATAGAATATTCATAGCTCGTCTTGTCTTTGATGTTGGCTGAATGCTGAATGTGATCTGTTTCCAGGACGAAGAGGAGAATGTGTTCAAGAGAGACTTCAGTGCCCCCACTCTGGAGGACCACTTCAACAAAACCATCCTCCCCAAAGTCATGCAGGTCAGCTGGACTTCTTTCAAACATCACGTAGCACACATCCTACTTTTGTAGCACATGTATTCCCCGTTTATTATAAATGTACACTATCGATGTAAACAGAAAATTCAGACTGTTTTTGAACCTAGTGTATTGGCAACCCCTGTTGAAATGAATTTCTTTCAATTATAGTGGCTGTACAGAATGTTTTGTTCTGGAGCTGCTCTTGAGACAATGTTCTCCTAAATGGACAGATATTATCCAGACATTACCTCAAATTAAGGATGTGTGTGGTTTCATGACAAGAAATTATACAATTATATGAGCCATACAGCCAACAATCAATCCAAAATGTGATGTCAACAATTGGCAAATAAACATCCAGATAGTTCATCTTTAACAACCCCCTCATTTAATTCCAGGTCAAGAACTTTGGTCGCTCCGGACGCACTAAGTACACCCACCTGGTGGACCAGGACACCACATCGTTTGACTCAGCCTGGGCTCAGGAGAGCGCTCAGAACAGCAAGTTCTTTAAGCAGAAGGCTGCAGGAGTGAGAGACGTGTTTGACCGGCCAACAGTGCAAAAGAGGAAGACCTGAATCTAAGTTTGGAGGGGGAGAGAGACTTCAGTATAGTCAAGACTGTTTAACAAGCTTGGGGTGTGTTCAGTGGGATGAAACGTTTTAGAATGTTGCAGATGGAAATTAACTACACTTCACTGAAGTATGTTCTATGGCCATACATTTACCTGCAATATCCTGAATGCACCAACCCCTTGAGCAAGGCCCTGGGTTTAGGGCTATGCCCTGATAATGTGTGGATGCTTCATGGAGGCATATTGATGTAATTTTGTACATTTTCAAAGTTGTGCAGCTATTTTGTTTTATCACCATTGATCTGACATCTGTTAATTTCTTCTAACTTGGATACAAAGCGTACGTGATTAAAACATAACATTTTCATCCATTGGTTTTTTTCATTCCACATTTATTATAAATCAATAACAGGTGCTTGCAAAAGTAATCCATTTTGAAGTATTGTTGAATATACAAAGAGAAATGCAACATTTTATTTCAGTGACAACATGTCTGATTTGAGCTATGAAATGGAGTCAGTGAATACGGTCAGGCTAGGAAGCAGTCCAGTGTCCAATGCTGCTGCATAAAGCTGCTCTAGGATCAGTTGCTCCTGGTCAGTTTGACAGGTCAATCAGAGCCTCTACCACGTTGCCCATGTGTTCTCTCAGACTGCGCTCGGCCACTCCTCGGGAGATCTCCATCTCGCCTATCTGTGGAAAGCCAGTTGAGGCAGGACATTAGAATAATCAGAATGGGTAGTTGTATTGATAGAACACTTCAGACGGTCTGTGAATGTATCTCTGAAGCAGAGTTTCTAGTAACTCCCCTAGTAGAATATGGATGACTAGAGTTCCAGAGGACTCATTTGATTAAATGCTTTTGTGATGCAAAAGACCATTTAATTTTAGATGAGGGTTGTGACCCTGACACTTAAACAAGAAACATGTCTGGGGGGATACTTACAATGAGTTCTACATCCTCTTTCTTGATAGTGACTTTAGCCAGTTCCTTTTCCCTGAAATCATAACCCCAGACAAGTCATTAGTGTACTCATTCATTGGCAGATCAATGGTTGTTGAATGAAAATCTGACAAAGGAAGTGACTCACCTATCTTGTTTAGCTTTCTGTTCTCTTGATCTCCTGTCTCCAATCACTGACATAGCCTGAAACAGGACATGCAGGGATCATATTGGTATGACAGCACTAACGAGTCAGTAACTAGAACTCCCAAAACAGGTTTGAAGAGAATTATGCAAGGCAGAAAAACATACAAGCAGCCATAGGCTAACGTTTGCTGAATAGACAGAAGCTCTACCCTGTCCTGGGATGTACAGCGCCTATTCTGTTCAGGGCTGACTTGGATAAACAGCACGTGCCAACGTGAAATGACGCGTTTGTGAGTTGATTACGGTAACATTTTCACAACACATGGTTTGTGCAAATATGTTTCCACTCTTCACTGTACGCCGGTTAGTCCCGTTGTTAGCATAAGCTAGCTACCCATCGTCACTCGCGTGCTTGGCCCAGCCTCACCGTTTCAAGATCGGAGCTTGATATTTCCTTCTCCTCGGCATAATCGGTGACTCTCTCCAAATCGGCAGCCCCACTATCATGTTTCCGAGGCTTTTCTGCTGGTTTTCCAGTGCAGTTCTCCTCAGCTTCCAGGTCCAAATCCACATCTCCCTCTGCCGCCATGTTTGCTCCTGTAAAGCCGGAACGAAAAGAGAGTGGTTATTCGTTTACTAACCTATCGGAAGGCAAATTAAGAAGCACCGATGTCACATTGTTTCCAGTGTGAGCGCTAACCAAGTCCTTGGGACTTTCATACCCTCATTGCAGTTTACAAAAAGGTTAAGGTTAGGGTTATGTAAGAGTTGGGGTTATAGGGTAGGGACGTCCCAAGGATACCAGATAGCGCTATAGGTAAACCGCAATCCATTATCAGCTGGTAAGCAAAAATTAAAATATTTTATATTGATATTCAGTTTTCATGTATATTTTGTTAACTTCATATACAATTAGATTAACTAAATCTTTATTCTAAATCATCTTATAGTAATTATACTAATATTACTACAAATTATGCATATTCTAGCATGCCAGGCAAACATTTAATTTACCATGCAAGAAACATTTCTTGATATCCTTGGTGATACAGCCAGTAATTCATCACCAGCCAAAACTGGTCCCCGAAAAGTGTGCAAGGTGATATCCTGGGAAAAAAGAAATGCCATGCAATTACGAATTTGTAAGTTTCCAGATTTCTATGATATATGGCCGATAATTAATTACAATAAGAGGAAATGGTTTTCCTTCTCAAAATTGTAATTAAGTATGTAAAAAAATCAGCTTTTCTGTGTTGGAATGGTGTGGGTGTACCACAACAACGTAATGGTGTGGGTGTACCACAACAACGTAATGGTGTGGGTGTACCACAACAACGTAATGGTGTGGGTGTACCCCAACAGCGTAATGGTGTGGGTGTACCCCAACAACGTAATGGTGTGGGTGTACCACAACAACGTAATGGTGTGGGTGTACCCCAACAGCGTAATGGTGTGGGTGTACCCCAACAACGTAATGGTGTGGGTGTACCCCAACAACGTAATGGTGTGGGTGTACCCCAACAACGTAATGGTGTGGGTGTACCCCAACAACGTAATGGTGTGGGTGTACCACAACAACGTAATGGTGTGGGTGTACCACAACAACGTAATGGTGTGGGTGTACCACAACAACGCAATGGTGTGGGTGTACCACAACAACGCAATGGTGTGGGTGTACCCCAACAACGTAATGGTGTGGGTGTACCCCAACAACGTAATGGTGTGGGTGTACCACAACAACGTAATGGTGTGGGTGTACCACAACAACGTAATGGTGTGGGTGTACCCCAACAACGTAATGGTGTGGGTGTACCCCAACAACGTAATGGTGTGGGTGTACCCCAACAACGTAATGGTGTGGGTGTACCCCAACAACGTAATGGTGTGGGTGTACCACAACAACGTAATGGTGTGGGTGTACCCCAACAACGTAATGGTGTGGGTGTACCACAACAACGTAATGGTGTGGGTGTACCCCAACAACGTAATGGTATGGGTGTATACCGGTCATTAAAGATATTCATGAGAGTAGACTGCTGATTGGCCAGCTGTATGACATTATACTCTTTATTTAACTAGGCAAGTTAGTTAAGAACAAATTCTTATTTTAAATGACAGCCTAGGAACAGTGGGTTAACTTGTTCAGGGGCAGAACAACAGATTTTTACCCTGTCAGCTCAGGGATTTGATCTTGCAACCTTTCGGTTACTAGTTCAACACTCTAACCACTAGGCTACCTGCCACCCCACTCTATGAGGAAATAGCAAGCATTTTTTAATTGGTCTGTTTGAGAGACAAGTTTGAGATTGGGGTTTTTAAGTGTTTTTTCTCCAATTTATGCTTTGGCCACAAATACGAGTATAAGATGAGTCAAAACATTATTAGGGTATGAGTTAACAAAGTATTAACTTTCAAAAGTGAGATTTTCTCAGGACAGTTACTTTAAGATCCAGTTCACTCTCTTAAAAAAAATGTGATATCCAACTTCCAAGTGTCACTTGGCCAGATGGGCCAAATGCCAAATTATATTCTGACTGGATAGGTTGATGTGTAGACTGCATGAGGTTGGATTAAAGGGTACTCCGCACACCTAGGCCTATTTCTGTCTTGCATAAGAGGTTTACAGTACTTTAATACTCGGAGTCCCAACAACCTGGCCAACCTCCTACTTTTCTCTCTTGATCCCCCCCACAATAGTTTTCCCGCCTCCTGTACACTACACTACACTTACCAATCAATCCAATTTATTTTAATCAGCTTAAGCCTAAAAAGTAGAGAAACCTTCCCTGATCACATCTGAAGCCAACATCTCTTTGACTGGCTCTCCCTCTCAGGGTGTTTGCCTTGTAGATCATCTATGCCTGTCTGTTGGGGGAGATGTGTGGGATGAAAAACAGGAGGGTGATATGCACATCCTAAACTTGAGTGTTTACGGGCTTGTTAACTCTGTACTGCTGTCCCGGTACCCCTTACATCCTGCTTTATGATTGATCGTAGAGATCCGGTGGACCTGGAGCTTCTTCGCCCACCTCAGTGCCTGCTGCACCAGTCTGGGAAGTAATGTTGTGTCTCTGTCTCTGTACTCAGGTGAGAGACTGATGAACTCAGAACGAAGCATTCAGGGAGTGAGCTTGGGCTTTTGCAAGTGGTGGGACTGGTGTTGGGGTCAATTCCATTTAAATTCAGTCAATGTAGTTAAAGTTTATTTCCTGAATTTATTTCATTTAAATGGAATTGAATCCAACTCTGGTGGGACTGCCTTCAAAATGGATGAGATTAGACTATCTACCTAAAATTCAATAACAAAGAATACTTTATGAATTCTATCAAATTCTATAGTTTTTATGGATCGCATTCCCAGCCTGAGAAACAGTGAATGGGGTTTCAGACATTACCATCCTGGTAAACACAATGGAATGAATAGAATGTCTTATTGTGTCACCCCCCTTCCCTTCCCCAGCCTGGTGGAGTTTGTCCCACTGACTGCCTTCCTTCTCACCCAATTTAGCTCCTGGCCATGTTCAGTAGTTCATCAACACCTCACTATGATCCACTTCTTGATCTGTAATAGTTACTGTTGACCTAGACATATACAGTTACAGTATGCTATGGATTGACAAACAGACTGAACAACCAACCCACAGATACCGGCTGGCAGGCAGGCAGTACACTGTGATCATATTGATATGATTCTTTAGAGTGAAATGGCCCATTTTACTGTTATACAATTTATGTCACATAGGCCTATACTGTATATTATTTTTGATAGAAAGTCTCATTTAAAAAATCCTCAATTCATTAAACTGCTCGTTTGAACTTTGCACTCATGGGTTGCTGAGCCACATAAAAAAGGCAATCAAATACTGTTTTCAATCCCCCAACCTGTGAAGCAGAAATATTATGTTTCATCCTTTCAAAAATGTTTGGGATTGTGGTGTAGATTACGTGTAGGACGTTTGCCGTAATCGGCAGTTTCTGTGTAATCCAGAGAACGTAAACTGGAAAATGGACTGTTATGCACACTCAATCAGTTATGTCACTGTTGATGAATGGATAAATTGTGTTGCCATGGGTTGGCATGGGAATCCTCTGACTGACATGTGAGGCTTGACTCTCTCTGGGTCATCGTTTTAGTTCTGTGTCTCATCACTCTCAATGGACAGTAAGACTACAATGTTTATACATTCTTACACTTCAGACATATCTCTAAATAACTGGGCTCTAAAGAATCATAAGATGTTTTATTTTTTACACACAAAAAAAACTACAGTCAACTGTGTTTCTTGGAAAACGTGCTTGGACTTGATCCAACCGTTCTTCCAAAAGGCCTATTGAAACCATAGATGGAATGCTTTCACTCAAGCGTCGTTTTGGCTCCTCTAATTTGCTTTTGTCTGCTCGCTTTGGCAGTGTCTCCTCTCCCACGAGGCAACAGCAATTATCTGTCAGTGAAAGGGCCCCCAGGAATGCTGGGTAGTACCAAGGGCGACAGTGGTGGGCCGCCCTGACCGACCCTCGAGAGTAAAACCCGGGTCGTATTATGCAACAAATGGGAAAAAAATCATTGAAACAGGGAGGGCCAACTGTTTTTTCCATTGTATATTTTTTTTAAACATACAAAAATGAATATAAGCCTGTTTATCTGAAGGGTGGAGTGATTTAGCCAACAGCAGATTAAAGATCTTCAAACCAGATTAAAGTTCTTAGTGATTCTACTCTGCTGCAATTACATCAGTGTATGTTGATTCTTGGAGAATAGTATTTGTTCATTGTCACTGTAAGGAATTAATTGGTAGTCACTAGTGTTTTTTAGGGCAATGATTGCGAGTGTTGATGGTTTTGTGATCTCAGACAGGAGCTATGATTGCTTGATATCCATCTGGGATGAAGGAAAACAAATAGTACCACTGTCACATTTGAAGAAGAAAAACAGTCCTCACCGTGTCACATTTAGCATATTGATTAACATATTTCCATTTGTACCTTAATGGGAGGAAAATACATGAACATCTCCAACGCAAGCCTGTACAGTATAGACCTATAACTCAATCTGAATTACATCAATTATCTACTGAGAGACAGCGGTGAGATCTTTCATCCACCTTGTCATCTATCCTCTCTGTCATTAGTGAGACAGGTCCCCAGAAAAAGGACAGGCATTGGCTATTTCTAGCTATTTTTGGCTACAATCCTACAGCTGTTGCTATGCTAGAGGCTTTGTCAGGCTTGTACGTCCCCAACAGACAATCAATGTGAGAGTATTCGATAACGCTTTACTTTATAACCGTGTCATGAAAGCTGACATAACTTGTCATAATCTGTCATAATATGGTCATAACACTGACATGACACATATATTTACACCTGTTGTGACATGTATTGCGTTATTTCATGGCTGGTTATGACACCTGCATAAGTGTCAATCTGGCAGTAAGTTTTTATTTCACTTGAAAGTTTGTTTTTTAAATCTTTTGTTGTTGTTGTAATTCATTCTTTCAAGTCATGTTTTTACACTTTATGAAACTGTCAAGTAGCATTAGGACTATCCTGTGTCACTTTACTTGGACTAAGAAAATACACCTCATGACACTGTCATGAAGCATTATGACCATCATAATCATATAAGCCAGATAGGCCTATCACGTATATGCCCTTATGTCAGTCATCAGTCAAAAACAGGGTGTCTTGTCCTGCTCCTGGAGGGGGCAGGACAAGAGGGTTAACCCTAACCCTAACCCAAAAAGAGGGTGTCTTGTCCTGCTCCTGAAATCTGCTCCTGCGTTCATCCCAGTCATCAGAAACAGAGCATCGGGGTAGGTGCATGTCTGACATCAATGTGTGCTCAATTACAATAATTTTATATGGTACATTTCAGAAAATGTGATATAACAAACATACTGTTGACAAGTAGGCTATGGTGTAATGGAATGTTTTGCCTTGTGTGGTAGGTTTTGTGGGTTTTGACACTCTTATGTGGGTGTCATAACCAGCCATAAAATAACACAATATATGTCACAAGAGGTCTAAATGTGTCATGACAGTGGTATGACCATATTATGACAGGTTATGACAAGTTGTGTCAGCTGTTGACATATTATTACATGGTTATGACCATGTCATATAGTGTTATGACGCTAGGTGTCAAGTAAAGTTTTACTGAGTATTCATTCAGCCGGTTTGTATCCCCCCACAAGCCTCTTATCCCAGTCAGACAGGGTCATGTCAGACAGCTCTCTAGGAAGGCCTCTTACTAGGCTCACTTGTACCAAGGATCAGAGTTGTGGAAGACAGAGAAGTTGCTATTCTGAGAGCAGATAGTAAATATTGACACAATGTGAACTTTCCACTATGTCAGAAAAGAGTTTTGTCATTGATCATCAACACAGCTTTACAGTGCATGCAGGGAGAACCAGTGTATCAGAGAGTGTGCAGTTAGATAACATAGGCCATTCTTAAATCAATCCCTAGACCCTAGACTGGGGTTGCAAAATTCCATTAACTTCTGGTCGGAAGATTCCACGTATAAGTGTATATACCCCATCAAAGTATTCAGACCCCTTGACTTATTCTATATTTTGTTACGTTATATCCTTATTCTAAAATAAATTAAATATTTATTTTTCTAAGAAATCTATACACAATACCCCATAATGACAAAGTGAAAACAGGTTTTTAGAAATGTTTGCAAATTTGTATTAAAAAAAAAAACTGTACCTTATTTACATAAGTATTCAGACCATTTCTATGAGACTCGAAATTGAGCTCAGGTGCATCCTGTTTCCATTGATCATCCTTGAGATGTTTCTACAACTTGATTGGAGTCTTCCTGTGGTAAATCCAATTGATTGGACTTGATTTGGAAAGGCACACACCTGTCTATATAAAGAAAACCAAGCCATGAGGTCGAAGGAATTGTTTGTAGAGCTCCGAGACATGATGGTGTTGAGGCACAGATCTGGGGAAGGGTACCAAAACATTTCTGCAGCACTGAAGGTTCCCAAGAACACAGTGGCCTCCATCATTCGTAAATGGTGGAAGTTTGGAACCACCAAGACTCTTCTTAGAGCTGGCCGCCCGGCCAAACTGAGCAATCGGGGGTGAAAGGCCTTGGTCAGGGAGGTGACCAAGAACCCGATGGTCACTCTGACAAAGCTCTAGAGTTCCTCTGTGTAGATGGGAGAACCTTCCAGAAGGACAACCATCTCTGCAGCACTCCACCAATCAGGCCTTCATGGTAGAGTGGCCAGATGGAAGCCACAAAAGGCACATGACAGCCCGCTTGGAGTTTGCCAAAAGGCACCTAAAGACTCTCAGACCATGAGAAACAAGATTCTCTTGTCTGATGAACCCAAGATCGAATTCTTTGGCCTGAATGCCAAGCGTCACGTCTGGAGGAAACCTGGCACCATCCCTACGGTGAAGCATGGTCAAATCAAATCAAAGTTTATTTGTCACGTGCGCAGAATACAACAGGTGTAGACCTTACAGTAAAATGCTTACTTACAGGCTCTAACCAACAGTGCAAAAAAGGTATTAGGTGAACAATAGGTAAGTAAAGAAATAAAAACAACAGTAAAAAAGACAGTGAAAAATAACAGTAGCGAGGCTATATACAGTAGCGAGGCTATATACAGGCACCGGTTAGTCGGGCTGATTGAGGTAGGATGTCTATGTAGATATGATTAAAGTGACTATGCATATATGATAAACAGAGAGTAGCAGTAGCGTAAAAGAGGGGTTGGCGGGTGGTGGGTGGCGGGACACAATGCAGATAGCCCGATTAGCCAATGTGCAGGGGCACTGGTTGGTCAGGCCAATTGAGGTAGTATGTACATGAATGTATAGTTAAAGTGAGTATGCATATATGATAAACAGAGAGTAGCAGCAGCATAAAAGAGGGGTTGGAGGGGCACACAATGCAAATAGTCCAGGTAGCCATTTGATTACCTGTTCAGGAGTCTTATGGCTTGGGGGTAAAAACTGTTGAGAAGCCTTTTTGTCCTAGACTTGGCACTCCGGTAACGCTTGCCATGCGGTAGTAGAGAGAACAGTCTATGACTGGGGTGGCTGGGGTCTTTACAATTTTTAGGGCCTTCCTCTGACACAGCCTGGTGTAGAGGTCCTGGATGGCAGGCAGCTTAGCCCCAGTGATGTACTGGGCCGTACGCACTACCCTCTGTAGTGCCTTGCGGTCGGAGGCCGAGAAATTGCCGTACCAGGCAGTGATTTAACCAGTCAGGATGCTCTCGATGTTGCAGCAGTAGAATCTTTTGAGGATCCGAGGGCCCATGCCAAATCTTTTTAGTTTCCTGAGGGGGAATAGGCTTTGTCGTGCCCTGTTCACGACTGTCTTGGTGTGTTTGGACCATTCTAGTTTGTTGGTGATGTGGACACCAAGGAACGTGAAGCTTTCAACCTGCTCCACTACAGCCCCGTCGATTAGAATGCGGGCGTGCTCGGTCCTCCTTTTCCTGTAGTCCACAATCATCTCCTTAGTCTTGGTTACGTTGAGGGATAGGTTGTTATTCTGGCACCACCCGGCCAGGTCTCTGACCTCCTCCCTATAGGCTGCCTCGTCGTTGTCGGTGATCAGGCCTACCACTGCTGTGTTGTCTGCAAACTTAATGATGGTGTTGGAGTCGTGCCTGGCTGTGCAGTCGTGGGTGAACAGGGAGTACAAGAGGGAACTGAGCACGCACCCCTGAGGGGCTCCAGTGTTGAGGATAAGCGTAGCTGATGTGTTGCTATCTACCCTCACCACCTGGGGGCGGCCCCTCAAGAAGTCCAGGATCCAGTTGCAGAGGGAGGTGTTTAGTCCCAAGATCCTTAGCTTAGTGATGAGCTTTGAGGGTACTATGGTGTTGAACGTTGCGCTGTAGTAAATGAATAGCATTCTCACATAGGTGTTCCTTTTGTCCAGGTGGGAAAGGGCCGTGTGGAGTGCAATAGAGATTGCATCATCTGTGGATCTGTTTGGGCGGTATGCAAATTGGAGTGGGTCTAGGGTTTCTGGGATAATGGTGTTGATGTGAGCCATTACTAGCCTTTCAAAGAACTTCATGGCTACGGACGTGAGTGCTACGGGTCTGTAGTCATTTAGGCAGGTTGCCTACGTGTTCTTCGGCACAGAGACTATGGTGGTCTGCTTGAAACATGTTGGTATTATAGACTCAATCAGGGACATGTTGAAAATGTCAGTGAAGACACCTGCCAGTTGGTCAGCACATGCCCGGAGCACAAGTCCTGGTAATCCGTCTGGCCCCGCAGCCTTGTGTATGTTGACCTGTTTAAAGGTCTTACTCACGTCGGCTACGGAGAGCGGGATCACACAGTCGTCCGGAACAGCTGATGCTCTCATGCATGCCTCAGTGTTGCTTGCCTCGAAGCGAGCATACAAGTGATTTAGCTCGTCTGGTAGGCTCGTGTCTGCTGGTGGTGGCAGCATCATGCTGTGGGGATGTTTTTCAGTGGCAGCGACTGGGAGACAAGTCAGGATTGAGGGAACAATGAACGGAACGGATGAAAACCTGCTCAAGAGCGCTCAGGCCCTCAGCCTGGGACGAAGGTTCACCTTCCAACAGGACAACGACCCTAAGCACACAGCCAACACAACGCAGGAGTGGCTTTGGGACAAGTCTCTGAATGTCTTTGAGTGGCCCAGCCAGAGCCCGGATTTGAACCCAATCAAACATCTCTGGAGAGACCTGAAAATAGCTGTGCAGCGATGCTCCCCATCCAACCTGACAGAGCTTGAGAGGATCTGCAGAGAAAAATGAGAGAAAATCCCCAAGTACAGGTGTGTCAAGCTTGTAGCGTCGTTCCCAAGAAGACTCGAGGCTGTAATCACTGCCAAATGTGCTTCAACAAAGTACTGAGTAAAGGGTCTGAATACTTATGTAAATGTGACATTTCAGTATTTTTTTTATATTTTTGGCGAAAATGTCTAAAAACCTGTTTTTGCTTTATCATTATTGGGTATTGTGTGTAGATTGATGAGGGGAAAAAATGATTTAATCAATTTTAGAACAAGTCTGTAACGTAACAAAATGTGGAAAAAGTCAAGGGGTCTGAATACTTTCCCGAATGTTTTGAGTTGCTGACAGTTCTTTATAGGCTACAGGTGGCTAAAAACTGTGTTCTGGTAGAATTTGTTATGTTTACTTGGCCTGTAACAAGAACATTTGACAGGCCCTAGTTGGGTCACACAACCCCGAAAGGTCTGGGAACCACTGATGAGTTAGGCCTATGCTGTTGTAGAGTAGTAGCCCCAGTAAGAACTGTTCTGCAGCCGAACGATGATAACCCAGTGTGGGTTATGGAGTTAGTCTGCGGCAGGGTCGGAGAGAGAGAGGGACTGATAAAGGTCACTCTAACTGACACTGAGAGGACTGTACAACTTCCCTGGATTATCCTGGCACAGCGCCCTGCACACTGACCCAAATCTATTCTGACTCACTCTCTCTCTCTGCGTACTCCCTCCCTGTGTAAACAACCTGTGTGGGCTACTGTACTCCAGATAAGATTGTGGGCGCAGTCCTTCTCTTGTCTTGAGAAAGGCCACTAGGCCGAAACATCGAGCAAGTCCACCTATGTAAACATGGATTAGAAACATACAGATCACCAGCATTTTTTATAGTCTACTGTACTCTTCTGCCATGGTAGAGCTCACACCCTGGCACTCAGCCCCAGTCAATGGCAGTTTAAAACAGAATATGCCAATATGGTGTCTATGACAGAATTGTCAGCGCCATTGAGGCTATCTCTATTTTAAAGTAGTCAATTTGCTTATTTTGTGTTTGAAAATTAAACAACTTTTAACTAGAAAATGACTTCTTCAAGATTTCACGTTACATATTTTGCCCGCTGGGTTGACTAGAGGCCTACATCCTCCTTCACGTGACTCAGACACAGCCCTACATGTGTCCTCTTTCTCTTGACTCACAGACACAGCCCTACATGTGTCCTCTTTCTCTTGACTCACAGACACAGCCCTACATGTGTCCTCTTTCTCTTGACTCACAGACACAGCCCTACATGTGTCCTCTTTCTCTTGACTCACAGACACAGCCCTACATGTGTCCTCTTTCTCTTGACTCACAGACACAGCCCTACATGTGTCCTCTTTCTCTTGACTCAGACACAGCCCTACATGTGTCCTCTTTCTCTTGACTCACAGACACAGCCCTACATGTGTCCTCTTTCTCCTGACTCAGACACAGCCCTACATGTGTCCTCTTTCTCCTGACTCAGACACAGCCCTACATGTGTCCTCTTTCTCCTGACTCAGACACAGCCCTACATGTGTCCTCTTTCTCTTGACTCACAGACACAGCTCTACATGTGTCCTCTTTCTCTTGACTCACAGACACAGCCCTACATGTGTCCTCTTTCTCTTGACTCACAGACACAGCCCTACATGTGTCCTCTTTCTCTTGACTCACAGACACAGCCCTACATGTGTCCTCTTTCTCTTGACTCACAGACACAACCCTACATGTGTCCTCTTTCTCTTGACTCACAGACACAGCCCTACATGTGTCCTCTTTCTCTTGACTCAGACACAGCCCTACATGTGTCCTCTTTCTCTTGACTCACAGACACAGCCCTACATGTGTCCTCTTTCTCCTGACTCAGACACAGCCCTACATGTGTCCTCTTTCTCTTGACTCACAGACACAGCCCTACATGTGTCCTCTTTCTCCTGACTCAGACACAGCCCTACATGTGTCCTCTTTCTCCTGACTCAGACACAGCCCTACATGTGTCCTCTTTCTCCTGACTCAGACACAGCCCTACATGTGTCCTCTTTCTCTTGACTCACAGACACAGCTCTACATGTGTCCTCTTTCTCTTGACTCACAGACACAGCCCTACATGTGTCCTCTTTCTCTTGACTCACAGACACAGCCCTACATGTGTCCTCTTTCTCTTGACTCAGACACAGCCCTACATGTGTCCTCTTTCTCTTGACTCACAGACACAGCCCTACATGTGTCCTCTTTCTCCTGACTCAGACACAGCCCTACATGTGTCCTCTTTCTCTTGACTCACAGACACAGCCCTACATGTGTCCTCTTTCTCCTGACTCAGACACAGCCCTACATGTGTCCTCTTTCTCCTGACTCAGACACAGCCCTACATGTGTCCTCTTTCTCCTGACTCAGACACAGCCCTACATGTGTCCTCTTTCTCTTGACTCACAGACACAGCCCTACATGTGTCCTCTTTCTCTTGACTCACAGACACAGCCCTACATGTGTCCTCTTTCTCTTGACTCACAGACACAGCCCTACATGTGTCCTCTTTCTCTTGACTCACAGACACAGCCCTACATGTGTCCTCTTTCTCCTGACTCAGACACAGCCCTACATGTGTCCTCTTTCTCCTGACTCAGACACAGCCCTACATGTGTCCTCTTTCTCTTGACTCAGACACAAACCTACATGTGTCCTCTTTCTCTTGACTCAGACACAGCCCTACATGTGTCCTCTTTCTCTTGACTCACAGACACAGCCCTACATGTGTCCTCTTTCTCCTGACTCAGACACAGCCCTACATGTGTCCTCTTTCTCTTGACTCACAGACACAGCCCTACATGTGTCCTCTTTCTCCTGACTCAGACACAGCCCTACATGTGTCCTCTTTCTCTTGACTCACAGACACAGCCCTACATGTGTCCTCTTTCTCTTGACTCACAGACACAGCCCTACATGTGTCCTCTTTCTCTTGACTCACAGACACAGCCCTACATGTGTCCTCTTTCTCTTGACTCACAGACACAGCCCTACATGTGTCCTCTTTCTCCTGACTCAGACACAGCCCTACATGTGTCCTCTTTCTCCTGACTCAGACACAGCCCTACATGTGTCCTCTTTCTCTTGACTCAGACACAAACCTACATGTGTCTTCTTTCTCTTGACTCACAGACACAACCCTACATGTGTCCTCTTTCTCTTGACTCACAGACACAGCCCTACATGTGTCCTCTTTCTCCTGACTCAGACACAGCCCTACATGTGTCCTCTTTCTCTTGACTCAGACACAGCCCTACATGTGTCCTCTTTCTCCTGACTCAGACACAGCCCTACATGTGTCCTCTTTCTCCTGACTCAGACACAGCCCTACATGTGTCCTCTTTCTCCTGACTCAGACACAGCCCTACATGTGTCCTCTTTCTCCTGACTCAGACACAGCCCTACATGTGTCCTCTTTCTCTTGACTCACAGACACAGCCCTACATGTGTCCTCTTTCTCTTGACTCACAGACACAGCCCTACATGTGTCCTCTTTCTCTTGACTCACAGACACAGCCCTACATGTGTCCTCTTTCTCTTGACTCACAGACACAGCCCTACATGTGTCCTCTTTCTCCTGACTCACAGACACAGCCCTACATGTGTCCTCTTTCTCCTGA
Source organism: Salmo trutta (assembly GCF_901001165.1). Classification (NCBI taxonomy): domain Eukaryota; kingdom Metazoa; phylum Chordata; class Actinopteri; order Salmoniformes; family Salmonidae; genus Salmo; species Salmo trutta. The sequence continues at coordinate 11,536,465 of NC_042985.1, forward strand.
CTCAGACACAGCCCTACATGTGTCCTCTTTCTCCTGACTCAGACACAGCCCTACATGTGTCCTCTTTCTCTTGACTCAGACACAAACCTACATGTGTCTTCTTTCTCTTGACTCACAGACACAACCCTACATGTGTCCTCTTTCTCTTGACTCACAGACACAGCCCTACATGTGTCCTCTTTCTCTTGACTCACAGACACAGCCCTACATGTGTCCTCTTTCTCTTGACTCACAGACACAGCCCTACATGTGTCCTCTTTCTCCTGACTCAGACACAGCCCTACATGTGTCCTCTTTCTCTTGACTCACAGACACAGCCCTACATGTGTCCTCTTTCTCTTGACTCACAGACACAGCCCTACATGTGTCCTCTTTCTCTTGACTCACAGACACAGCCCTACATGTGTCCTCTTTCTCTTGACTCACAGACACAGCCCTACATGTGTCCTCTTTCTCCTGACTCAGACACAGCCCTACATGTGTCCTCTTTCTCCTGACTCAGACACAGCCCTACATGTGTCCTCTTTCTCCTGACTCAGACACAGCCCTACATGTGTCCTCTTTCTCTTGACTCACAGACACAGCCCTACATGTGTCCTCTTTCTCTTGACTCACAGACACAGCCCTACATGTGTCCTCTTTCTCTTGACTCACAGACACAGCCCTACATGTGTCCTCTTTCTCTTGACTCACAGACACAGCCCTACATGTGTCCTCTTTCTCCTGACTCAGACACAGCCCTACATGTGTCCTCTTTCTCCTGACTCAGACACAGCCCTACATGTGTCCTCTTTCTCCTGACTCAGACACAGCCCTACATGTGTCCTCTTTCTCTTGACTCACAGACACAGCCCTACATGTGTCCTCTTTCTCTTGACTCACAGACACAGCCCTACATGTGTCCTCTTTCTCTTGACTCACAGACACAGCCCTACATGTGTCCTCTTTCTCTTGACTCACAGACACAGCCCTACATGTGTCCTCTTTCTCCTGACTCAGACACAGCCCTACATGTGTCCTCTTTCTCCTGACTCAGACACAGCCCTACATGTGTCCTCTTTCTCTTGACTCAGACACAAACCTACATGTGTCTTCTTTCTCTTGACTCACAGACACAACCCTACATGTGTCCTCTTTCTCTTGACTCACAGACACAGCCCTACATGTGTCCTCTTTCTCCTGACTCAGACACAGCCCTACATGTGTCCTCTTTCTCTTGACTCACAGACACAGCCCTACATGTGTCCTCTTTCTCCTGACTCACAGACACAGCCCTACATGTGTCCTCTTTCTCTTGACTCACAGACACAGCCCTACATGTGTCCTCTTTCTCTTGACTCACAGACACAGCCCTACATGTGTCCTCTTTCTCCTGACTCAGACACAGCCCTACATGTGTCCTCTTTCTCTTGACTCAGACACAAACCTACATGTGTCCTCTTTCTCTTGACTCAGACACAGCCCTACATGTGTCCTCTTTCTCTTGACTCACAGACACAGCCCTACATGTGTCCTCTTTCTCCTGACTCAGACACAGCCCTACATGTGTCCTCTTTCTCTTGACTCACAGACACAGCCCTACATGTGTCCTCTTTCTCCTGACTCAGACACAGCCCTACATGTGTCCTCTTTCTCTTGACTCACAGACACAGCCCTACATGTGTCCTCTTTCTCTTGACTCACAGACACAGCCCTACATGTGTCCTCTTTCTCTTGACTCACAGACACAGCCCTACATGTGTCCTCTTTCTCTTGACTCACAGACACAGCCCTACATGTGTCCTCTTTCTCCTGACTCAGACACAGCCCTACATGTGTCCTCTTTCTCCTGACTCAGACACAGCCCTACATGTGTCCTCTTTCTCTTGACTCAGACACAAACCTACATGTGTCTTCTTTCTCTTGACTCACAGACACAACCCTACATGTGTCCTCTTTCTCTTGACTCACAGACACAGCCCTACATGTGTCCTCTTTCTCCTGACTCAGACACAGCCCTACATGTGTCCTCTTTCTCTTGACTCACAGACACAGCCCTACATGTGTCCTCTTTCTCCTGACTCAGACACAGCCCTACATGTGTCCTCTTTCTCCTGACTCAGACACAGCCCTACATGTGTCCTCTTTCTCCTGACTCAGACACAGCCCTACATGTGTCCTCTTTCTCTTGACTCACAGACACAGCTCTACATGTGTCCTCTTTCTCTTGACTCACAGACACAGCCCTACATGTGTCCTCTTTCTCTTGACTCACAGACACAGCCCTACATGTGTCCTCTTTCTCTTGACTCAGACACAGCCCTACATGTGTCCTCTTTCTCTTGACTCACAGACACAGCCCTACATGTGTCCTCTTTCTCCTGACTCAGACACAGCCCTACATGTGTCCTCTTTCTCTTGACTCACAGACACAGCCCTACATGTGTCCTCTTTCTCCTGACTCAGACACAGCCCTACATGTGTCCTCTTTCTCCTGACTCAGACACAGCCCTACATGTGTCCTCTTTCTCCTGACTCAGACACAGCCCTACATGTGTCCTCTTTCTCTTGACTCACAGACACAGCCCTACATGTGTCCTCTTTCTCTTGACTCACAGACACAGCCCTACATGTGTCCTCTTTCTCTTGACTCACAGACACAGCCCTACATGTGTCCTCTTTCTCTTGACTCACAGACACAGCCCTACATGTGTCCTCTTTCTCCTGACTCACAGACACAGCCCTACATGTGTCCTCTTTCTCCTGACTCAGACACAGCCCTACATGTGTCCTCTTTCTCCTGACTCAGACACAGCCCTACATGTGTCCTCTTTCTCTTGACTCAGACACAAACCTACATGTGTCTTCTTTCTCTTGACTCACAGACACAACCCTACATGTGTCCTCTTTCTCTTGACTCACAGACACAGCCCTACATGTGTCCTCTTTCTCTTGACTCACAGACACAGCCCTACATGTGTCCTCTTTCTCTTGACTCACAGACACAGCCCTACATGTGTCCTCTTTCTCCTGACTCAGACACAGCCCTACATGTGTCCTCTTTCTCTTGACTCACAGACACAGCCCTACATGTGTCCTCTTTCTCTTGACTCACAGACACAGCCCTACATGTGTCCTCTTTCTCTTGACTCACAGACACAGCCCTACATGTGTCCTCTTTCTCTTGACTCACAGACACAGCCCTACATGTGTCCTCTTTCTCCTGACTCAGACACAAACCTACATGTGTCCTCTTTCTCTTGACTCACAGACACAAACCTACATGTGTCCTCTTTCTCCTGACTCAGACACAAACCTACATGTGTCTTCTTTCTCTTGACTCACAGACACAGCCCTACATGTGTCTTCTTTCTCTTGACTCACAGACACAAACCTACATGTGTCCTCTTTCTCGACTCACAGACACAGCCCTACATGTGTCTTCTTTCTCTTGACTCAGACACAGCCCTACATGTGTCCTCTTTCTCCTGACTCAGACACAGCCCTACATGTGTCCTCTTTCTCCTGACTCAGACACAGCCCTACATGTGTCTTCTTTCTCCTGACTCAGACACAAACCTACATGTGTCTTCTTTCTCTTGACTCACAGACACAGCCCTACATGTGTCCTCTTTCTCCTGACTCACAGACACAAACCTACATGTGTCTTCTTTCTCTTGACTCACAGACACAACCCACTGCGAAAACGTCAACAGTATGTCAATGTAATCTGTCAACATACTGACCTTGAACATCAATGGAATTTTGTGTTGAAAATACAAAAAGTTGTCAAAGTACACAAATTTTAACCCGGCTTCAACCACAAATCAACAACAGGATTTCAAGGGTTGGTTAATTTGAACTACAATAGAATTCATGTTTGTTGAGAACAGTAATTTGCGGGTAATTCCATTCTGATGGGTATGTAACCCAATGAACAGTGTGGCCCAAGCCTATTGTGACCATGGGGCTGCTCTGTCCTGTGTGTGTGTGTGTGTGGGGGGGGGGGGGGGGGGGGTGCCTGGAGGCTGTCTCTGGAGCAGTGGAGCGAGGGCCCTGGGGGAAGGGAGGGACAGATGGGACTAACACATGCCCCGCCCCCCTCTCTCCCTGGCTCTGACTAATCTGCCAGGGTAAAGCGGAGCAGGGGGAGGAAGGGTTGAGGGCATTCATCGTCACCACCTCTCTCGCCAACTCTTCTGACAGCGCCCGACACAGAAGCAAAAAGAGAGCACACAGGATATGAGCAAAATAAATACCCGGACACTTTCTATCCCCCCGAAGTTGGATTGAGGTTTAGCAAGGTTGGTTGGATGTGTCTTTGTGTTACATGTGATCCAGGATATAGCAGAGAAGAACTCAGGAAGATCTACCCTGTTGACCCGTTGGAAGTTGGATTGCACAACCACAAGTAGCGATTTTCTTTTGTAACGCCGGTACTTATTTTGGGAAAACAATTTGTATTGTTTTAGATGTTAGAGGATCTTTTTGTGTGGACTTTTAGGATGTCGTCCTCACAGGGTCTGTGATCTAACACCCAAAGCTGTCAGTTTTGGAGGGTTCTGAACGGATGACAGCCCAGGAGATGCACCAGAGTGGCATCTACAGCTACTTCCTCAACATGTTTGCCTACCAGGTGAGACAGAGTCCTGAATGACAGAGAGTTGGCGGGAGGGAAAGAGAGAACATCAAATCAAATTTGATTTGTCACATACACATGGTTAGCAGATGTTAATGCGAGTGTAGCTAAATGCGTGTGCTTCTAGTTCCGACAATGCAGTAATATCCAACAAGTAATCTAACCTAACAATTTCACAACAATTACCTTATACACACAAGTGTAAAGGAATGAATAAGAGTATGTACATACAAAAAAAATATATGAATGAGTGATGGTATAGAACGGCATAGGCAAGATGCAGTAGATGGTATAGAATACAGTATATACATATGAGATGAGTAATGTTGGGTATGTAAACATATAAAAGTGGCATTGTTTAAAGTGGCTAGTGATACATTACATCAAGATGGCAAGATGCAGTAGATGATATAGAGCACAGTATATACATATGAGATGAGTAATGTAGGGTATGTAAACATTATATGAAGTGGCATTGTTTAAAGTGGCTAGTGATACATTTATTACATACATTTTTCCATTATTAAAGTGGCTGTAGTTGAGTCAGTATGTTGGCAGCAGCCACTCAATGTTAGTGATGGCTGTTTAACAGTCTGATGGCCTTGAGATAGAAGCTGTTTTTCAGTCTCTCGGTCCCCGCTTTGATGCACCTGTACTGACCTCGCCTTCTGGATGATAGCGGGGTGAACAGGCAGTGGCTCGGGTGGTTGTTGTCCTTGATGATCTTTTTGGCCTTCCTGTGACATCGGGTGGTGTAGGTGTCCTGGAGGGCAGGTAGTTTGCCCCCGGTGATGCGTTGTGCAGACCTCACTACCCTCTGGAGAGCCTTACGGTTGTGGGGGGAGCAGTTGCCGTACCAGGCGGTGATACAGCCCGACACGATGCTCTCGATTGTGCATCTGTAAAAGTTTGAAAGTGTTTTTGGTGACAAGCTGAATTTCTTCAGCCTCTTGAGCTTGAAGAGGCGCTGCTGCGCCTTCTTCACCACACTGTCTGTGTGGGTGGACCATTTCAGTTTGTCCGTGATGTCTACACAGAGGAACTTAAAACTTTCTACCATCTCCACTACTGTCCCGTCGATGTGGATAGGGGGTGCTCCCTCTGCTGTTTCCTGAAGTCCACGATCATCTCCTTTGTTTTGTTGATGTTGAGTGTGAGGTTATTTTCCTGACACCACACTCTGAGGGCCCTCACCTCCCTGTAGGCCGTCTCGTCGTTGTTGGTAATCAAACCTACAACTGTAGTGTCGTCTGCAAACTTGATGATTGAGTTGGAGAAGTGCATGGCCACGCAGTCGTGGGTGAACAGGGAGTACAGGAGAGGGCTGAGAACGCACCCTTGTGGGGACCCAGTGTTGAGGATCAGCGGGGTGGAGATGTTGTTACCTACCCTCACCACCTGGGGGCGGCCCGTCAGGAAGTCCAGGACCCAGTTGCACAGGGCGGGGTCGAGACCCAGGGTCTCGAGCTTGATGACGAGTTTGGAGGGTACTATGGTGTTAAATGCTGAGCATATAAGAGGAATTATGGAGACGTTACACATGAATGAAAATGTGTTTGGATTGCTGTCTGTTTAGTAAGACATTGAGTCCCATATTTTCATGATATGTTTGCTAGTAGCTGTTGTGTTAAACATAGCTATATTAGTTGTTGTGTAAAACATAGCTAAATTAGTTGTGTTTAAAACATAGCTATATTAGTTGTTGTGTTTAAACATAGCTATATTAGTTGTGTTTAAAACATAGCTATATTAGTTGTTGTGTTTAAACATAGTTATATTAGCTGTTGTGTTAAAACATAGCTATATTAGTTGTTGTGTTAAAACATAGCTATATTAGCTGTTGTGTTAAAACATAGCTATATTAGTTGTTGTGTTAAACATAGCTATATTAGCTGTTGTGTTAAAACATAGCTATATTAGTTGTTGTGTTTAAACATAGTTATATTAGTTGTTGTGTAAAACATAGCTATATTAGTTGTTGTGTTAAAACATAGTTATATTAGTTGTTGTGTTAAAACATAGCTATATTAGTTGTGTTAAAACAAAGCTATATTAGTTGTTGTGTAAAACATAGCTATATTAGTTGTTGTGTTAAAACATAATTATATTAGTTGTTGTGTTAAAACAAAGCTATATTAGTTGTTGTGTTAAAACAAAGCTATATTAGTTGTTGTGTTAAAACAAAGCTATATTAGTTGTTGTGTTAAAACATAGTTATACTAGTTGTTGTGTTAAAATATAGCTATATTAGTTGTTGTGTTAAAACATAGTAATATTAGTTGTTGTGTTTAAACATAATTATATTAGTTTTTGTGTTTAAACATAGCTATATTAGTCGTTGTGTTAAAACATAATTATATTAGTTGTTGTGTAAAACATAGCTATATTAGTTGTTGTGTTAAAACATAATTATATTAGTTGTTGTGTTAAAACAAAGCTATATTAGTTGTTGTGTTAAAACATAATTATATTAGTTGTTGTATTAAAACAAAGCTATATTAGTTGTTGTGTTTAAACATAATTATATTAGTTGTTGTGTTTAAACATAGTTATATTAGTTGTTGTGTTAAAACACATCTTCACTTTCTCATGGCTATTGTTTTGTACCTAACTGGCCTGGCCTGTTGTTAATGCGTATCAGGTCCAGAACTAGCATCAGGTGCTCTATGTTACAATGCATCAGGTGCTCTATGTTGTTACAATGCGTCAGGTGCTCTATGTTGTTACAATGCATCAGGTGCTCTATGTTGTTACAATGCATCAGGTGCTCTATGTTATTACAATGCATCAGGTGCTCTATGTTGTTACAATGCATCAGGTGCTCTATGTTGTTACAATGCATCAGGTGCTCTATGTTGGATAGAGATCAATACACCCATTGTACAGTAGTCTATACTGTGTCTCATTGCATTTTGCCCCATTCTCCACCCCCTCCGCTTGAGACCTGAGGCTGTGTCCTGTATTAATATTAGGTCTATTGGACTCTGAAATGTTATTGGCAAGATATACATTTGATACAACAATGCAGGTTAATCTCATATTGGAAAGACGTGAGTCATTGTCCCACAAATCCAACATGACCTAGCCACTCTACAAATTACACTGACCAGGTGAACCAGCTGTCTGTTGCAGATTAGAGAGATTAGAGAGATTAGAGAGATACAGGTAGATCGATCGATCGATAGATAGGATAGCTTTCATCTACAGTTCTGGATGTTTATCAAAGAAACAGTCTATGCTTGTGTTTAGACTCTCCTCCCTCATCCAGTAACCCCCCCACCCCCCCCACCCCACCCCCAGTAAAATCCCAGATAACAACAACTTAAAACGGGACAAGCAGTTCTACACAGTGTACTACAATACAATGCTCTTAGTCTATAAATTGGTTTGACTCCAGGAAGATCAGATATTCTGTGTGTTTGGACTACATTCAACCACCTGTAACACGCAACAACCACCTGCCCAAAATCCTCATATCAAGGTGAAGCTCCTCTGAGAATAGTTCACTGAGTTCACTCACTGTGTAAAAGGTGTCCCTTCATATAAACAAATATTATTGAGAGCATCATGTTTTCTCTGTGGTACTACAGTGAATTAGATGTTGGTGAATTTGTAGGCAGTTATGTGCACCTGGTGAGTTGTGGAAAGAATTTCCTCTTGAGGGATGATCACTGTCATTCATTCATGCATTTATTCATTTATTCACTCACTCACTCACTCACCTCACTCACCTCACTCTTCACCTCTCTCTTCCTTCAGTTATGTAGCTTTCTGTCTAGCACTAAGGCTATGTTCAGTTGACTTCTGATGCACAGACAACATGTTGACTCCACTCCATCCTAAAATATGCTAAACACCTCTCTCCTTTCCATCAATCAAATATGTTGACGTTGGAGTGTTGGAGTTGTTGATGATGACCAAGGTTTTGATCCAATTGGTTACGTGCATTATAATCCCTTTATTGTTGAATTTACACATCTCCTCACAGATATTGAACATCTCTGTTCTCCTCTTATAGATATATTGAGCATCTCTCTCTTTATCTCCTCTCAGTTACAGCTCTCATATATCATTTATATTGAAAATCCCTCTCTCCTCCTCCCTCAGATATATTGAGCATCTCTCTCCTCATCTCCTAGGATATATTGAGCATCTCTCTCCTCATCTCCTAGGATATATTGAGCATTGTCACTATATTGTTGAGTTGACTCCTCACCTGTTCTGCTCTCCAGATAGGTTTCTTCCTCTCCCCAGATAGGTTTCTTCCTCTCTCCAGATAGGTTTCTTCCTCTCTCCAGATAGGTTTCTTCCTCTCTCCAGATAGGTTTCTTCCTCTCCCCAGATAGGTTTCTTCCTCTCTCCAGATAGGTTTCTTCCTCTCCCCAGATAGGTTTCTTCCTCTCCCCAGATAGGTTTCTTCCTCTCCCCAGATAGGTTTCTTCCTCTCCCCAGATAGGTTTCTTCCTCTCTCCAGATAGGTTTCTTCCTCTCTCCAGATAGGTTTCTTCCTCTCCCCAGATAGGTTTCTTCCTCTCCCCAGATAGGTTTCTTCCTCTCCCCAGATAGGTTTCTTCCTCTCTCCAGATAGGTTTCTTCCTCTCCCCAGATAGGTTTCTTCCTCTCCCCAGATAGGTTTCTTCCTCTCCCCAGATAGGTTTCTTCCTCTCCCCAGATAGGTTTCTTCCTCTCTCCAGATAGGTTTCTTCCTCTCTCCAGATAGGTTTCTTCCTCTCTCCAGATAGGTTTCTTCCTCTCTCCAGATAGGTTTCTTCCTCTCTCCAGATAGGTTTCTTCCTCTCTCCAGATAGGTTTCTTCCTCTCTCCAGATAGGTTTCTTCCTCTCTCCAGATAGGTTTCTTCCTCTCCCCAGATAGGTTTCTTCCTCTCTCCAGATAGGTACCCTCCTCTCCTCTCCCCTCCCCTCCCCTCTCTCATCTTCTCTCTTCTCCTCTCTTCCTCTCCTCTCCCCTCCCCTCCCCTCTCTCATCTCCTCTCCTCTCCTCTCCTCTCCTCCTCTCTCCTCTCAGATATATATATATGTGAACATATCTCTCTCCTCTCCCCAGATATGTTGCTGCTGTGGCCCGGCCCCGTGCTCACTGTGCTGCTCCTTCTGCCCCCCGGTGAAGTCATCGTCCAGCACGAGGATCATGTACACACTCTTCCACATCATGGCCTGCGCCGTCTCCTGTCTCATGCTCTCACGCACTGTCTCCGAGGCTGTCCGGGACAATGTGAGTGTCTGATGTCATGTCCTCCTTTGGGGATCAACAAAGTTCCATCAATTTCTGAGCACTTTGTTTGCTCTGAGAGGCTATAAAGTGTTCCTGTTCTGATTCAATTGCATTAGTATATTAGTAATCTATTATGGTCAGACTACTTAATATGCAAGATTTGAGTTCTGGGTTAACCAAGATTAGTACATTACTACTGTAGCGAAGGCCGGCAAAGTGCACCTTGAGAGTAACTAAATTAAATGTATTGTTGTGTAAATTAGTGCAGGGCTCTCCAACCCTGTTCCTGGAGAGCTACCGTCCTGTAGGTTTTTTCTACTAATCCTAATCTAGTGCACCTGATTCTATTTAATTAGCTGGTTGATAAACTGAATCAGGTTAGTTACAACTGGGGTTGGAGGAAAAAGCTACAGGAGGGTATCTCTCCAGGAACAGGATTGGAGAGCTCTGAATTAGTGCATTAGAACATCAGCACCTTGTAGGTCTCCAACCCTGGTCTTTCCAGCCCATAGGCAAACGTGCTAATCACTACACAACCAATAGGATGGCATAGTGTAAGGACCCTTCCCTTTCTATCTATTGCATTTGGAAAAACATATCCCCACGCTTCACTATAGCAAGTCCCTCTCCAATGGCCTCACGCGTCCCATCCCACCTCTCACGCGTCCCATCCCACCTCTCACGCGTACCATGCCATCCCACCTCTCACGCGTCCCGTCTCACCTCTCACGCGTCCCGTCCCACCTCTCACGCGTCCCGTCCCACCTCTCACGCGTCCCGTCCCACCTCTCACGCGTCCCGTCCCACCTCTCACGCGTCCCGTCCCACCTCTCACGCGTCCCGTCCCACCTCTCACGCGTCCCGTCCCACCTCTCACGCGTCCCGTCCCACCTCTCACGCGTCCCGTCCCACCTCTCACGCGTACCGTCCCACCTCTCACGCGTCCCGTCCCACCTCTCACGCGTCCCGTCCCACCTCTCACGCGTGCCGTCTCACCTCTCACGCGTGCCGTCCCACCTCTCACGCGTGCCGTCCCACCTCTCACGCGTCCCATCTCACGCGTCCCGTCCCACCTCTCACGCGTCCCGTCCCACCTCTCACGCGTCCCGTCCCACCTCTCACGCGTACCGTCCCACCTCTCACGCGTACCGTCTCACCTCTCACGCGTCCCGTCCCACCTCTCACGCGTCCCGTCCCACCTCTCACGCGTCCCGTCCCACCTCTCACGCGTCCCGTCCCACCTCTCACGCGTCCCACCCCACCTCTCACGCGTCCCGTCCCACCTCTCACGCGTCCCGTCCCACCTCTCACGCGTACCGTCCCACCTCTCACGCGTCCCGTCTCACCTCTCACGCGTCCCGTCCCACCTCTCACGCGTCCCATCTCACGCGTCCCGTCCCACCTCTCACGCGTCCCACCTCTCACGCGTCCCGTCCCACCTCTCACGCGTGCCGTCCCACCTCTCACGCGTGCCGTCCCCACCTCTCACGCGTGCCGTCCCACCTCTCACGCGTGCCGTCCCACCTCTCACGCGTGCCGTCCCACCTCTCACGCGTGCCGTCCCACCTCTCACGCGTCCCGTCCCACCTCTCACGCGTCCCGTCCCACCTCTCACGCGTCCCGTCCCACCTCTCACGCGTCCCGTCCCACCTCTCACGCGTCCCGTCCCACCTCTCACGCGTCCCGTCCCACCTCTCACGCGTCCCGTCCCACCTCTCACGCGTCCCGTCCCACCTCTCACGCGTCCCGTCCCACCTCTCACGCGTCCCGTCCCACCTCTCACGCGTCCCGTCCCACCTCTCACGCGTCCCGTCCCACCTCTCACGCGTCCCGTCCCACCTCTCACGCGTCCCGTCCCACCTCTCACGCGTCCCGTCCCACCTCTCACGCGTCCCGTCCCACCTCTCACGCGTGCCGTCTTACGTGTGCCATCCCACGTCTTACGTGTGCCATCCCACGTCTTACGTGTGCCATCCCACGTCTTACGTGTGCCATCCCACGTCTTACGTGTGCCATCCCACGTCTTACGTGTGCCATCCAAGGGCCAGACTGATTTCTTGAATGTGTAGTAGCGAAACATTTAGGAGAGAAACAGAACATGGATTCCCGTTTGGATATCAGGCAAATGTAGTATGTAGTAGGCTAAGTATGTTTCTCTAGGTAGTGTTGGTCCCATCCACACACAAAAAGTCAGTAAGAAGAAGGGTTGCAAAGGGATGGCATATCACTGGAAACTTTCAAAGTTTATTAGTAAACTACCAGAATGTAGGTATTTTTCAAGGATTTGCTGTAATCTATCAAAAGACATCTAGTGGGCCTTTTGGGTACTACAGGTGTCTGTAATTATCTCTGGCTCTCTGTGGCCTTATCGTGTAATAGTTATGAATTAATTAAATAAGATGATTTTCAAATAAAAAATAGAACAACAAAGCTGTAAAACAGTATCCTAAATACAAACCATTAGTGTTTAACATGAGGGTTTCAGCATGAAATATCCTTTATATTTGTTTTTACACACTTCTATTTATTTTACTATGTCCGTATGTATTTATTTTACTATGTCCGTATGTATTTATTTTACTATGTCCGTATGTATTTATTTTACTATGTCCGTATGTATTTATTTTACTATGTCAGTATGTATTTATTTTACTATGTCCGTATGTATTTATTTTACTATGTCCGTATGTATTTATTTTACTATGTCCGTATGTATTTATTTTACTATGTCCGTATGTATTTATTTTACTATGTCCGTATGTATTTATTTTACTATGTCCGTATGTATTTATTTTACTATGTCCGTATGTATTTATTTTACTATGTCCGTAGTATTATTTTACTATGTCCGTATGTATTTATTTTACTATGTCCGTATGTATTTATTTTACTATGTCCGTATGTATTTATTTTACTATGTCCGTATGTATTTATTTTACTATGTCCGTATGTATTTATTTACTATGTCCGTATGTATTTATTTTACTATGTCCGTATGTATTTATTTTACTATGTCCGTATGTATTTATTTTACTATGTCCGTATGTATTTATTTTACTATGTCCGTATGTATTTATTTTACTATGTCCGTATGTATTTATTTTACTATGTCCGTATGTATTTATTTTACTATGTCCGTATGTATTTATTTTACTATGTCAGTATGTATTTATTTTACTATGTCAGTATGTATTTATTTTACTATGTCCGTATGTATTTATGTATTTATTTTACTATGTCCGTATGTATTTATTTTACTATGTCCGTATGTATTTATTTTACTATGTCCGTATGTATTTATTTTACTATGTCCGTATGTATTTATTTTACTATGTCCGTATGTATTTATTTTACTATGTCCGTATGTATTTATTTTACTATGTCCGTATGTATTTATTTTACTATGTCAGTATGTATTTATTTTACTATGTCCGTATGTATTTATGTATTTATTTTACTATGTCCGTATGTATTTATTTTACTATGTCCGTATGTATTTATTTTACTATGTCCGTATGTATTTATTTTACTATGTCCGTATGTATTTATTTTACTATGTCCGTATGTATTTATTTGTTGTCAGTGTTTTGGCATCAAACTGGAGGCAGTTGTGAAAAAAGTAAACAGTTGGAAGAGTTGCAGAGTTAATTGGTTAATTGGTTGGTTAGATGCTTTTTCCATTAATTTAGGATATTTTCTCTTGAACCATATGTTCTATCCACTAGAAACTCATGAACAATATGGACACAGATGTATAAAAAAAACTATATATGAATACATTTTGTAAAAGTTATTCAAGTATAAATGACCAAAATTACGATAGATTGCCATAGATTACTAGTGCTTTTGACCAGGGCCCATGGTAGTGCACTATGTAGGGAATAGAGTGCCATTTGGGATGCATACCTACTCTCTCCCTGTCACTCGTTGTAGTGTAAATCCACTAATAATGTGTGCCAATGAGAATACTGGTTCTGTTTGTTGTGTCGCGTCACATTCAATAACTGTCTGGTTAATCGCTATGCTACATGCAGTAGGCTACAGGATAATCTCAGTACACTATTTTCCTCCCAAAGACAGACAGAGAAAGGCCTGGAGGCTTCCACTAGCTAACCTCTAGGTTACACACACATATACTGTACATGTATGTACACACACACACATTTAAAAAGAGAGATACGCACGCACGCACACACACACGCTCACAAATGGGCACACACACACGGACACACACACACACCATAACAGTGTGTGTGTGTTTCAGGTGCCTTTCTTCAACATGGTGTGTGACCAGGCCCATGGCGGAGGGCACTGTGAGATGCTGGTTGGCTACTCAGCGGTCTACAGGGTCTGCTTCGGCACCGCCTGCTTCTACCTGATGATGGCGCTGTTCCTCATCGATGTCAAGTCCAGCCAGGACTTCAGAGCGCTCATCCACAATGGGTCAGCAGTAGCCCTGAAGGTTCATTTATATTGGGGAGACGCAGGAGAACTACCATGGTGTATATGTGAATGAAGCTTTGCGTTCTACATGTACTACCCCTTTAAGGTGTTTTGTGCTAATACATCATGTAACCCCCCTCCCACTAGTACAATACTAACGTCATTATCAACACATCTATTTGAGGCTACGTGGGCCTTTTCCTCACCTGCCTGACCAATGCACCAGTGTCCTTTTTTAACCAGCTTGTGATACTGTCCACTGCTGTGCTGTTGATTAGAGCAGTGACGCGCTCTGGGGGGTTGATTAAAGCAGTGACGCGCTCTGGGGGGTTGATTAGAGCAGTGACGCGCTCTGGGGGGTTGATTAGAGCAGTGACGCGCTCTGGGGGGTTGATTAGAGCAGTGACGCGCTCTGGGGAGTTGATTAGAGCAGTGACGCGCTCTGGGGGGTTGATTAGAGCAGTGACGCGCTCTGGGGGTTGATTAGAGCAGTGACGTGCTCTGGGGGGTTGATTAGAGCAGTGACGCGCTCTAGGGGGGTTGATTAGAGCAGTGACGCGCTCTGGGGGGTTGATTAAAGCAGTGACGCGCTCTGGGGGGGTTGATTAGAGCAGTGACGCGCTCTAGGGGGGTTGATTAGAGCAGTGACGCGCTCTAGGGAGGTTGATTAGAGCAGTGACGCGCTCTAGGGGGGTTGATTAGAGCAGTGAGGACCTCTAGGGGAGTTGATTAGAGCAGTGACACGCTCTAGGGGGGTTGAATAGAGCAGTGACACGCTCTAGGGGGGTTGAATAGAGCAGTGACACGCTCTAGGGGGGTTGAATAGAGCAGTGACGCGCTCTAGGGGGGTTGAATAGAGCAGTGACGCGTTCTAGGGGGGTTGAATAGAGCAGTGACGCGTTCTAGGGGGGTTGAATAGAGCAGTGACACGCTCTAGGGGGGTTGAATAGAGCAGTGACACACTCTAGGGGGGTTGATTAGAGCAGTGACGCGCTCTAGGGGGGTTGAATAGAGCAGTGACACGCTCTAGGGGGGTTGATTAGAGCAGTGACGCGCTCTAGGGGGGTTGATTAGAGCAGTGACGCGCTCTAGGGGGGTTGATTAGAGCAGTGACGCGCTCTGGGGGTTGATTAAAGCAGTGACGCGCTCTGGGGGGGTTGATTAGAGCAGTGACGCGCTCTAGGGGGGTTGATTAGAGCAGTGACGCGCTCTGGGGGGTTGATTAAAGCAGTGACGCGCTCTGGGGGGGGGGGGCTTTGAGAGACACATGGCCTCTAGCTGGCCCTCTGTGGCATATCTACCATAAGGCTCTTGTTAATGAGAAGTCAGACAGTCGGCCACAGGGCCCTGGAACTCCTGGGCACTTCTCAGTGCGCACTAGGGGCAGAATCCTAACTTGAGATCAGTGTGAGTAACAATTTTTTTCTTACGTTAAGAATTTTTAAACGTTATATCCCATATGCAACAATAATTGTCATGACATAATTTGTTTTTCCGAAGGTACCCCACCTCCTATTCCACCCACACTCAACATTCAAGCATATTTTGTACCTCAGACCTTCGACTTAAATTATGTGTCAGGTTTAGACCTGTACAGGTTTGAAATACTATAATCGATCAAGGCTATACAAGGTGATCACAGCATCACTTTCCTTAGACCTGCCTACTCAGCTATTCCTCCATTCACTTCCCTTGTGTCATGCAGCTTCTTAACTAAGATGCTCTTCATCTGCATGTCCTCTGTATATAGGGCAGTATATATTGTAGGTGGGTAGTTGTCCCTAGGTGGTTTCAAACAAACATATCAAAAACATGTTATTATGCAAATATTAGGCATACAACCATATAACTGGTCCTGTCTGGTCCTAATGCAGGTTCTGGTTTCTGAAGTTCATCACCCTGCTTGGGATGTGTACTGCTGCCTTCTTCATCCCTACTGAGTCCTTCCTGCATGGTGAGCAGCCTGGACACACAATCAAGATTCCCTCTTAGAATACATTGTTAAACTTTCAACACATAGGATTGCCCTAGCTGAAAGCAATAGATGCAGTTATATTTTAATACTGATAGGGGGCACTGTAGACCTACTCATCATCTCACGAGATTCACCCAGCAGTCAAGCCACCATAAATTTATCTGTGGTTGGATAGTGTTGTTCTAGCAGCAGTAAATCTCATCGTGACACAGTAACTGGTCTCAGATCCTACATGTTTTATGGCTGTTCCTCTGCCTCTGAATCTTCTGTGCTATAAGTTCATTATTTAATAGATGACTACAGTATGTTATTCTTGATGAGGAAATGTGTTTTGCAACATACACATAAGAAAATACTCTCATATACAGTACCAGTCAAAGGTTTGGACACCTACTCATTCAAGGGTTTATCTTTAATTTTTACTATTTTCTACATTTTAGAATAATAGTGAAGACAACAAACTATGAAATAACACATATGGAATCATGCAGTAACCAAAAAAAGTGTTAAACAAATCAAAATATATTTTAGATTTTAGATTCTTCAAAGTAGCCACCCTTTGCCTTGATGACAGCTTTGCACACTCTTGGCATTCTCTCAACCAGCTTCATGAGGAATGGTTTTACATCACTATTGAAGGAGTTCCCACATATGCTGAGCACTTGTTGGCTGCTTTTCCTTCACTCTGCGGTTCAACTCATCCCAAACCATCTCAATTGGGTTGCGGTCGGGTGATTGTCCTGTTGAAAAACAAATGATAGTGGAACTAAGTGCAAACCAGATGGGATAGGGTGTCGCTGCAGAATGCTGTGGTAGCCATGCTGGTTAAGTGTGTCTTGAATTCTTAATAAATCACTGACAGTGTCACCAGCAAAACACCCCCACACCATCACACCTCCTCCTCCATGCTTCACGGTGGGAACCACACATGCGGAGATCATCCGTTCACCTACTCTGTGTCTCACAAAGACACAGCGGTTGGAACAAAAAATCTCAAATTTGGACTGATCAGACCAAAGGACATATTTCCACCGGTCTAATGTCCATTCGCTCGTGTTTCTTGGCCCGACCAAGTCTCTTCTTATTACTGGTGTCCTTTAGCAGTGGTTTCTTTGCAGAAATTCGACCATGAAGGCCTGATTCACGCAGTCCCCTCTGAACAGTTGATGTTGAGATGTGTCTGTTACTTGAACTCTGTGAAGCATTTATTTGGGCTGCAATTTCTGAGGCTGGTAACTCAAATGTACTTATCCTCTGCAGCAGAGGTAACTCTGGGTCTTCCTTTCCTGTGGCGGTCCTCATGAGAGCCAGTTAGCGCCTTATGGTTTTGGCGACCGCAATTGAAGAAACCTTTCCGGATTGATTGACCTTCTTGTCTTAAAGAAAGGATGGACTGTTGTTTCTCTTTGCCTATTTGAGCTGTTCTTGCCATAATATGGACTTGGTCTTTCACCAAATAGGGATATCTTCTGTATACCAACCTTACCTTGCCACAACTGATTGGCTCAAATGCATTAAGAAGGTAATAAATAAGACTAATTAACTTTTAACAAGGCACATCTGTTAAATGAAATGCACTCTAGGGGACTACCTCATGAAGCTGGTTGAGAGAATGCCAAGAGTGTGCAAAGCTGCCATCAAGGCAAAGGGGGGGCTACTTTGAAGAATCTCAAATAGAGAATATATTTAGATTTTTTTAAACATTTTTTGTGTTACTGCATGATTCCATATGTGTTATTTCATCATTTTGATGTCTTCACTATATTCTACAATGTAGAAAATAGTACAAATAAAGAAAAACTCTTGAATGAGTGGGTGTGTCCAAACTTTGACTGGTACTGTACAGTCGTGGCCAAAATATTTGAGAATGACACAAATATGAATTTTCACAAAGTCTGCTGCCTCAGTGTCTTTAGATATTTTTGTTCGACGTTACTATGGAATACTGAAGTATAATTACAAGCATTTCATACGTGTCAAAGGGTTTTATTGACAATTACATGAAGTTGATGCAAAGAGTCAATATTTGCAGTGGTGACCCTTCTTTTTCAAGACCTCTGCAATCTGCCCTGGCATGCTGTCAATTAACTTCTGGGCCACATCCTGACTGATGGCAGCCCATTCTTGCATAATCAATGCTTGGAGGTTGTCAGAATTTGTGGGTTTTTGTTTGTCCACCCGCCTCTTGAGGATTGACCACAAGTTCTCAATGGGATTAAGGTCTGGGGATTTTCCTGGCCATGGACCCAAAATATTGATGTTTTGTTCCCCGGGCCACTTAGTTATCACTTTTGCCTTTTGGCAAGGTGCTCCATCCTGCTGGAAAAGGCATTGTTCGTCACCAAACTGTTCCTGGATGGTTGGGAGAAGTTGCTCTCGGAGGATGTGTTGGTACCATTCTTTATTCATGGCTGTGTTCTTAGGCAAAATTGTGAGTGAGCCCACTCCCTTGGCTGAGAAGCAACCCCACACATGAATGGTCTCAGGATGCTTTACTGTTGGCATGACACAGGACTGATGGTAGCGCTCACCTTGTCTTCTCAGGACAAGCTTTTTTCCGGATGCCCCAAACAATCGGAAAGGGGATTCAGAGAAAATTACTTGTCCTCAGTAGTCCAATCCCTGTACCTTTTGCAGAATATCAGTCTGTCTCTGATGTTTTTCCTGGAGAGAAGTGGCTTCTTTGCTGCCCTTCTTGACACCAGGCCATCCTCCAAAAGTCTTCGCCTCACTATGCGTGCAGATGCACTCACACCTGCCTGCTGCCATTCCTGAGCAAGCTCTGTACTGGTGGTGCCCCGATCCCGCAGCTGAATCAACTTTAGGAGACGTCCTGGCGCTTGCTGGACTTTCTTGGGCGCCCTGGAGCCTTCTTCACAACAATTGAACCGCTCTCCTTGAAGTTCTTGATGATCCAATAAATGGTTGATTTAGGTGCAATCTTACTGGCAGCATATCCTTGCCTGTGAAGCCCTTTTTGTGCAAAGCAATGATGACGGCACGTGTTTCCTTGTAGGTAACCATGTTTGACAGAGGAAGAACAATGATTCCAAGCACCACCCTCCTTTTGAAGCTTCCAGTCTGTTATTCAAACTCAATCAGCATGACAGAGTAATCTCCAGCCTTGTCCTCGTCAACACTCACACCTGTGTTAATGAGAGAATCACTGACATGATGTCAGCTGGTCCTTTTGTGGCAGGGCTGAAATGCAGTGGAAATGTTTTTTTGGGACTCAGTTCATTTGCATGGCAAAGAGGGACTTTGCAATTAATTGCAATTCATCTGATCACTCTTCATAACATTCTGGAATATATGCAAATTGCCATCATACAAACTGAGGCAGCAGACTTTGTAAAAATGTATATTTGTGTCATTCTCAAAACCTTTGGCCACGGCGGTATATATAATTTTTTAAGTATACATACATTTGGACTACACACACATTCAGAATGGGCCTGCATCAAGTGAGTTAGACAGCAAACCTGTTTCTTTCTGTCTGTCTTTTTGTTTCTCTCTGTCTGTCGCTCTCTCTCTTTCCATTTCTCTCTCTCTCCCAGCCTGGCACTACGTAGGTGTGGTGGGAGGATTTGCCTTCATCCTCATCCAACTCAGTCTCATCACAGCATTCGCCCACACCTGGAACAAGAACTGGTGAGAGGAGAGGGAGAGATGTGTGTGTGTGGGAGGGGGAGGGGGGTCTTGGGGGGGTTTCGTGTGGTGGCTTAGTGTGGTGTGTTGGGGATGAGAGGTGATAATGAGTTTGGGCAGTTGTCAGTTGAAGCAGCTGGTGTGAGAGTGGATGTTGGGGTCCTTGTGTTGGAGAAGGACAGGCCACGTCCTCCAACCATAGGAGCGCAAGTGCAGTTTGACTGGACGTTACCTTGTACTGATCTGTTTCAGCTAGGAGCTGCAGTTTGACTGGATGTTACCTTGTACTGATCTGTTTCAGCTAGGAGCTGCTCCTCTCCTCTGCAGCTGTTGCAGTGGGCTAGGGTTTCCATTTCTCCCGTTCGGGGTCGTCTGTAACTCATGATTGCAACTCAGTTCAACTCAATGCAATACAACTTTAAGGGGCAGTTCAGAAGGCATGGTCTGGGCACAAGAGTGCAGCACAATTACATATCCTTTACTTCCTATACATCACAGGTGGCTACTGGCACCTTAATTGGGAAGGACGGGCTTATAGTAATGGCTGGAACGGAATGTATCAAACACATAGTTTCCATGGTTTCCATGTGTTTGACACCACTCCATTCCAGCCATTGTTATAAGCCATCCTCCCCTCACCATTCTCCTGTGCTACATATGTAGCATAGAGTATGTAGCATATCACTCTGACTGCCCTGCTCAGTCCCTCACTGGCCTGCTATCTGTCTCTTCTGCTCCACCTCTCCTCCCCTCTCCAACATCGCTGTATAAATCAGACAGACTTGTTTTAATAAAAACTGTCCTCAAGGGGAGGGCCTCAAACAACACTACTACTGCTTACCCTCTCTCTCTCTCTCTGTAGCTTTTTCATCTCTCCCTCAATCCCATCTCTCTGTCCATCATCTCTTATTTGTTCTCTCGCTCTCTCTCCTCCATCTTTCCTCTCTCTCTCGCTCCCTTTCTATTTCTCTCTCTCTTTCTCTCCTCTCTGTTTCGCTTTCTTCTCTCTCACGCTCTCTCTCTCTCGGTCCCTTTGTCTCTCTCTCTCTCTCAATCTCTTTCCTTCTCTCTCTCAATCTCTTTCCTTCTCTCTCTCTCAATCTCTTTCCTTCTCTCTCTCAATCTCTTTCCTTCTCTCTCTCTCAATCTCTTTCCTTCTCTCTCTCAATCTCTTTCCTTCTCTCTCTCTCTCTCTCTCTCTCCCCCCCTTTGTTTCTCACTCACTTATTCCCATCTCTCAATCTCTTTCCTTCTCTCTCTCTCTCGGTCCATTTGTTTCTCATCTCTCTCTCTCTCGCTCGGTCCATTTGTTTCTCATCTCTCTCAATCTCTCTCTCTCGCTCGGTCCATTTGTCTCAATTTCTCTCTCTCACACTCTCACTCACTCACTCACTCACTCACTCACTCACTCACTCACTCACTCACTCACTCACTCACTCACTCACTCACTCATTCCCATCTCTCAATCTCTTTCCCTTTGTTTCTCACTCACTTATTCCCATCTCTCAATCTCTTTCCTTCTCTCTCTCTTTCCTCTCTCCTCTCTCCCTTTCTGTTTCTCTCTCTCTTCTGTCTCGCTCCTCTCTCTCTTTCCTTCTCTCTTGCCCCATTCGTTATTCTTTTTCTCACTCCCTCATTCCTTCTCATCCTCTGACAGGCATCTTGTTTCCAGATGTTTCTTATTTTTACAGTAAAACATCCACTCCAGCTGTTGTTTTCACTGCTGTATGTGAGGAATGGGTGTGTATGTGTGAGATGCGCTCGTGCAGGCGCGTATGTGTGTGTTTGTGTGTATATATACAGTATGCGTGGCATGTCAGTTAAATGCTGAACCCCTCGCCCCCCATGTCAGAGTTGTAGCTAACACAACTTAAGAGGCTTTGCTCTGTCTGGAACCTCTCCTAGCCAAACACACAGTTACCAGGAAGCGTGTGTAAGCCCTGTCATGGTGTCCCAGTCCCACACGGTCATGTTCCCTCTCCCCTAGTCTCTCATGACAGACTTAACATCAATATAACATAACAGAAATCTAGTTGCTGCCTGGTCAGCATACATGCAATATTTGGTTCTGGGTTACAAGATTACTGACCTAAACCAGCTGCCCTGTCAATGACCTAAACCAGCTGCCCTGTCACTGACCTAAACCAGCTGCCCTGTCACTGACCTACACCAGCTGCCCTGTCACTGACCTAAACCAGCTGCCCTGTCACTGACCTAAACCAGCTGCCCTGTCACTGACCTACACCACCTGCCCTGTCACTGACCTAAACCAGCTGCCCTGTCACTGACCTACACCAGCTGCCCTGTCACTGACCTAAACCAGCTGCCCTGTCACTGACCTAAACCAGCTTCCCTGTCACTGACCTAAACCAGCTGCCCTGTCACTGACCTAAACCAGCTGCCCTGTCACTGACCTAAACCAGCTGCCTTGTCTGAGTCTGTCTCTCTCAGGGTGTGCAGGTCAGGTATGTTGAGTCTGTCTCTCAGGGTGTCCAGGTCAGGTATGTTGAGTCTGTCTCTCTCAGAGTGTGCAGGTCAGGTATGTTGAGTCTGTCTCTCAGGGTGTGCAGGTCAGGTATGTTGAGTCTGTCTCTCAGAGTGTGCAGGTCAGGTATGTTGAGTCTGTCTCTCAGGGTGTGCAGGTCAGGTATGCTGGGTTTATGAGTGGAAAGAGATACAGTTTTAGGAAAGGAGAATGAAGAGAAAGGAGAAGAGAGGGAAAAGAGGAAAGGAGAGGAGAAGAGAGGATAGGGAAGAGAGGAGAGAGGCTCTGTCGAATTTCCCGTTAGGCAATGGGCATCCAAATGTTATTTTAATTTACCAACATAATGTTATTTTAAACAACGATTTTAACATAAATGTATTATCCATCACTCTGTCATTATCCAATTGAATTGGTAATCCTAATGTTAATGAAACTCTGCACTTTATGATGGTAGTGATGGCTGCTGGTGGGTATGTGTTTATGTATTTAAGATCCATAAACCTTTCATCAGTCAACTGCACAACTCTACAATTAATATGATGTTATTAGGTTTTATAGTATGTTGGCTGATTGTCAACACCAGATCAAGCATTATGCACTCAAGTCACCCTGCGTAACTATGACCCTTGCTTAACCAACACCATGGTTTTGATTGAGCAATTGGCTAGAACACTGCTTTGGCTAGTGCGTTGCCATCTGGGGCGGTATTTGTGTTCCGGAGGCAGCGGCTTAGACCACCCTAGGTCACTCAGTTACATATCAATGTGTGTGTATTTCTGGATTGTTCTCTCAGGTTGATGGTGATGTGTGTGTATTTCTGGATTGTTCTCTCAGGTTGATGGTGATGTGTGTATTTCTGGATTGTTCTCTCAGGTTGATGCTAATGTGTGTCTTTCTGGATTCTCCTCTCAGGTTGATGGTGATGTGTGTATTTCTGGATTCTCCTCTCAGGTTGAAGGTGATGTGTGTATTTCAGGATTGTTCTCTCAGGGTGATGGTGATGTGTGTATTTCTGGATTGTTCTCTCAGGTTGATGCTAATGTGTGTATTTCTGGATTCTCCTCTCAGGTTGAAGGTGATGTGTGTATTTCTGGATTGTTCTCTCAGGTTGAAGGTGATGTGTGTGTATTTCTGGATTCTCCTCTCAGGTTGATGGTGATGTGTGTATTTCTGGATTGTTCTCTCAGGTTGATGGTGATGTGTGTATTTCTGGATTCTCCTCTCAGGTTGAAGGTGATGTGTGTATTTCTGGATTGTTCTCTCAGGTTGATGGTGATGTGTGTATTTCAGGATTGTTCTCTCAGGGTGATGGTGATGTGTGTATTTCTGGATTGTTCTCTCAGGTTGATGGTGATGTGTGTATTTCTGGATTCTCCTCTCAGGTTGAAGGTGATGTGTGTCTTTCTGGATTGTTCTCTCAGGTTGAAGGTGATGTGTGTATTTCTGGATTCTCCTCTCAGGTTGATGGTGATGTGTGTATTTCTGGATTGTTCTCTCAGGTTGAAGGTGATGTGTGTATTTCTGGATTGTTCTCTCAGGTTGATGGTGATGTGTGTATTTCTGGATTCTCCTCTCAGGTTGATGGTGATGTGTGTATTTCTGGATTCTCCTCTCAGGTTGATGGTGATGTGTGTATTTCTGGATTCTCCTCTCAGGTTGATGGTGATGTGTGTATTTCTGGATTCTCCTCTCAGGTTGATGGTGATGTGTGTATTTCTGGATTCTCCTCTCAGGTTGATGGTGATGTGTGTATTTCTGGTTTCTCCTCTCAGGTTGATGGTGATGTGTGTGTATTTCTGGATTGTTCTCTCAGGTTGATGGTGATGTGTGTGTATTTCTGGATTCTCCTCTCAGGTTGATGGTGATGTGTGTATTTCTGGATTCTCCTCTCAGGTTGATGGTGATGTGTGTATTTCTGGTTTCTCCTCTCAGGTTGATGGTGATGTGTGTGTATTTCTGGATTGTTCTCTCAGGTTGATGGTGATGTGTGTGTATTTCTGGATTGTTCTCTCAGGTTGATGGTGATGTGTGTATTTCTGGATTCTCCTCTCAGGTTGAAGGTGATGTGTGTATTTCTGGATTGTTCTCTCAGGTTGATGGTGATGTGTGTATTTCTGGATTGTTCTCTCAGGTTGAAGGTGATGTGTGTATTTCTGGATTCTCCTCTCAGGTTGATGGTGATGTGTGTGTATTTCTGGATTCTCCTCTCAGGTTGATGCTAATGTGTGTATTTCTGGATTCTCCTCTCAGGTTGATGGTAATGTGTGGATTTCTGGATTCTCCTCTCAGGTTAACAGGGGCGGCAGAGGACAAGCGCTGGTACCTGGCGGTGATGTGTGCCACCCTGTTCTTCTACAGCATCGCCACCATGGCCTTCACCTTCATGTATAAGTACTACACCCACCCCACCGCCTGCCAGTCCAACAAGGTCCTGCTCTGGACCAACCTGACCCTGTGTGGCATCATGTCCTTCATCGCCGTCACGCCCTGTGTACAGCAGAGTGAGCAGTCACACACACGTACACATTCTGGCTCTCTCTCAAACACATACAGTCGTAGCCAAAAGTTTTGAGAATGACACAAATATACATTTTCAAAGTCTGCTGCCTCAGTGTCTTTAGATATTTTTGTCAGATGTTACTATGGAATACTGAAGTATAATTACAAGCATTTCATAAGTGTCAAAGGGTTTTATTGACAATTACATGAAGTTGATGCAAAGAGTCAATATTTGCAGTGGTGACCCTTCTTTTTCAAGACCTCTGCAATCCGCCCTGGCATGCTGTCAATTAACTTCTGGGCCACATCCTGACTGATGGCAGCCCATTCTTGCATAATCAATGCTTGGAGTTTGTCAGAATTTGTGGGTTTTTGTTTGTCCACCCGCCTCTTGAGGTTTGACCACAAGTTCCCAATGGGATTAAGGTCTGGGGAGTTTCCTGGCCATGGACCCAAAATATCGATGTTTTGTTCCCCGAGCCACATAGTTATCACTTTTGCCTTATGGCAAGGTGCTCCATCATGCTGGAAAAGGCATTGTTCGTCACCAAACTGTTCCTGGATGGTTGGGAGAAGTTGCTCTCGGAGGATGTGTTGGTACCATTCTTTATTCATGGCTGTATTCTTAGGCAAAATTGTGAGTTAGCCCACTCCCTTGGCTGAGAAGCAACCCCACACATGAATGGTCTCAGGATGCTTTACTGTTGGCATGACACAGGACTGATGGTAGCGCTCACCTTGTCTTCTCAGGACAAGCTTTTTTCCAGATGCCCCAAACAATTGGAAAGGGGATTCATCACAGAAAATGACTTTACCCCAGTCCTCAGTAGTCCAATCCCTGTACCTTTTGCAGAATATCAGTCTGTCCCTGATGTTTTTCCTGGAGAGAAGTGGCTTCTTTGCTGCCCTTCTTGACACCAGGCCATCCTCCAAAAGTCTTCGCCTCACTGTGCATGTAGATGCACTCACACCTGCCTGCTGCCATTCCTGAGCAAGCTCTGAACTGGTGGTGCCCCGATCCCGCAGCTGAATCAACTTTAGGAGGCGGTCCTGGCGCTTGCTGGATTTTCTTGGGCGCCCTGAAACGTTCTTCACAACAATTGAACCGCTCTCCTTGAAGTTCTTGATGATCCGATAAATGGTTGATTTAGGTGCAATCTTACTGGCAGCAATATCCTTGCCTGTGAAGCCCTTTTTGTGCAAAGCAATGATGACGGCACGTGTTTCCTTGCAGGTAACCATGTTTGGCAGAGGAAGAACAATGATTCCAAGCACCACCCTCCTTTTGAAGCTTCCAGTCTGTTATTCGAACTCAATCAGCATGACAGAGTGATCTCCAGCCTTGTCCTCGTCAACACTCACACCTGTGTTAACGAGAGAATCACTGACATGATGTCAGCTGGTCCTTACAGTGGAAATGTTTTTGGGGGATTCAGTTCATTTGCATGGTAAAAAGGGACTTCGCAATTAATTGCAATTCATCTGATCACTCTTCATAACATTCTGGAGTATATGCAAATTGCCATCATAAAAACTGAGACAGCAGACTTTGTGAAAATGTATATTTGTGTCATTCTCAAAACTTTTGGCCACAACTGTACAATTGAACTCGGAAGTTTACATACACTTAGGTTGGAGTCATTAAAACTATTTTTTCAACCACTCCACAAGTTTCATGTTAATAAACTATAGTTTTGGAAAGTCAGTTAGGACATCTACTTTGTGCATGACAAGTCATTTTTCCAACAATTGTTTACAGACAGATAATTTCACTTATAATTCACTGTATCAAAATTCCAGTGGGTCAGAAACTTAAATACACTAAGTTGACTGTGCCTTTAAACAGCTTGGAAAATTCCCGAAAATAACGTCATGGCTTTAGAGCTTCTGATTGGCTAATTGACATGATTTGAGTCAATTGGAGGTGTACCTGTGGATGCTTTTCAAGGCCTACCTTGAAACTCAGTGCCTCTCAGTGCCTCTTTGCTTGACATCATGGGAAAATCAAAAGAAATCAGCCAAGACCTCAGAAAAAAAGTTGTAGACCTCCACAAGTCTAGTTCATCCTTGGGAGCAATTTCCAAATGCCTGAAGGTACCACGTTCATCTGTACAAAACAATAGTACGCAAGTATAAACACCATGGGACCACGCAGCCGTCATACCGCTCAGGAAGGAGACGCGTTCTGTCTCCTAAACCGTACTTGGGTGCGAAAAGTGCTAATCAATCCCAGAACAGCAAAGGACCTTGTGAAGATGCTGGAGGAAACGGGTACAAAAGTATCAATATCCACAGTAAAACAAGTCCTATATCGACATAACCTGA
This sequence comes from Salmo trutta, assembly GCF_901001165.1. NCBI lineage: Eukaryota > Metazoa > Chordata > Actinopteri > Salmoniformes > Salmonidae > Salmo > Salmo trutta. Next base: position 11,563,692 of record NC_042985.1, read on the forward strand.
AAGGCCGCTCAGCAAGGAAGAAGCCACGGCTCCAAAACTGCCATAAAATAGCCAAACTACGGTTTGAAACTGCACATGGAGACAAAGATGGTACTTTTTGGAGAAATGTCCTCTGGTCTGATGAAACAAAAATAGAACTGTTTGGTCATAATGACCATCGTTATGTTTGGAGGAAAAAGGGGGAAGCTTGCAAGCCGAAGAACACCATCCCAACCGTGAAGCACGGGGGTGGCAGCATCATGTTGTGGGGGTGCTTTGCTGCAGGAGGGACAGGTGCACTTCACAAAATAGATGGCATCATGAGGAAGGACAGTTATGTGGATATATTGAAGCAACATCTCAAAACATCAGTCAGGAAGTTAAAGCTTGGTCGCAAATGGGTCTTCTAAATGGACAATGACCACAAGCATACTTCTAAAGTTGTGGCAAAATGGCTTAAGGACAACAAAGTCAAGGTATTGGAGTGGTCATCACAAAGCCCTGAACTCAATCCCATAGAAAATTTGTGGGCAGAACTGGAAAAGTGTGTGCGAGCAAGGAGGCCTACAAACCTGACTCAGTTATACCAGCTCTGTCAGGAGGAATGGGCCAAAATTCACCCAACTTATTGTGGGAAGCTTGTGGAAGGCTACCCGAAACGTTTGACCCAAGTTAAACAATTTAAAGGTAAGGCTACCAAATACTAATTGAGTGTATGTAAACTTCTGACCCACTGGGAATGTGATGAAAGTATAAAAGCTGAAATAAATGAATTCTCTCTACTATTATTACATTTAGAACTAGGAATAGATATAGTCCTTGGTTCACTCCAGACCTGTCTGCCCTTGACCAGCACAAAAACATCCTGTGGCGTTCTGCATTAGCATCGAATAGCCCCCGTGATATGCAACTTTTCAGGGAAGTTAGGAACAAATATACACAGGCAGTTAGGAAAGCTAAGACTATCTTTTTCAAACAGAAAGTTGCATCCTGTAGTACAAACTCAAAAAAGTTCTGGGACACTAAAGTCCATGGAGAATAAGAGCACCTCCTCCCAGCTGCCCACTGCTCTGAGGCTAGGAAACACTGTTACCACCGATAAATCCACTATAATTGAGAATTTCAACAAGCATTTCTCTACGGCTGGCCATGCTTTCCACCTGGCTACCCCTACCCCGGTCAACTGCCCGGCACCCTCCACAGCAACCTGCCAAAGCCCCCACCATTTCTCCTTCACTCAAATCCAGACAGCTGATGTTCTGAAAGAGCTGCAAAATCTGGACCCCTACAAATCAGCCGGGCTAGACAATCTGGACCCTCTCTTTCTAAAATTATCTACCGAAATTGTTGCAACCCCTATTACTAGCCTGTTCAACCTCTCTTTCGTATCATCTGAGATTCCCAAAGATTGGAAAGCTGCCGCGGTCATCCCCCTCTTCACAGGGGGTGACATTCTAGACCCAAACTGCTACAGACCTATATCTATCCTACCCTGTCTTTCTAAGGTCTTCGAAAGCCAAGTTAACAAACAGATTGCCAACCATTTCGAATCCCACCGTACCTTCTCCGCTATGCTATCTGGTTTCAGAGCTGGTCATGGGTGCACCTCAGCCATGCTCAAGGTCCTAAACGACATCATAATCGCCATCGATAAGAGACATTACTGTGCAGCCGTATTCATCGACCTGGCCAAGGCTTTCGACTCTGTTAATCACAACATTCTTATTGGCAGACTCGACAGCCTTGGTTTCTCAAATGATTGCCTCGCCTGGTTTACCAACTACTTCTCTGATAGAGTTCGTTGTGTCAAATCGGAGGGCCTGTCGTCCGGACCTCTGGCAGTCTCTATGGGGGTGCCACAGGGTTCAATTCTCGGGCCGACTCTCTTCTCTGTATACATCAATGATGTTGCTCTTGCTGCTGGTGAGTCTCTGATCCACCTCTATGCAGACGACACCATTCTGTATACTTCTGGCCCCTCTTTGGACACTGTGTTAACTAACCTCCAGACGAGCTTCAATGCCATACAACTCTCCTTCCATGGCCTCCAACTGCTCTTAAATGCAAGTAAAACTAAATGCATGCTATTCAATCGATCACTGCCTGCACCTGCCCGCCCGTCCAGCATCACTACTCTGGACGGCTCTGACTTAGAATATATGGACAACTACAAATACCTAGGTGTCTGGTTAGACTGTAAACTCTCCTTCCAGTCCTCCAATACTTAGCAGGGAACACTTACTCCATCTCAGGCTGAGCCAACATCCATGTGTGGATGATGCCATATAATCTAACCTGATGTCATCTCTCCTACTGCTCTCGATCATTGTTCAGACAGAACTGTGTTTGGGGACCTCTGTCTATACATGCCAGGGTTTTACCAGGATGTTTTTACCATATATTGAATATCATGCCGATTTCCCGACCTGGCCTCCCACTTTGTGTGTGTGTGCATGTGTTTGTCCATTTGTGTGTGTGTGTGTGTGTGTTTGTGAAAGCTCATAATTGTGTGTTCTTAGTTCTCAAGCTCTCCTCTCGCTCTCTGTCTACAGAACAGCCTCGTTCAGGGCTCCTGCAGGCTTCCATCATCAGCTGCTACGTCATGTACCTCACCTTGTCTGCCCTGTCCAGCCGGCCCCCAGAGAAAAGTATGGCACACTAGCCTTTTCCCTATGGGAAATGGGGCATTGGAAACACTTTAGAACACACATACATACTTGCATGGATGCACGTGTGAGCAGGCACGCACACACACATCATATCCCGTCCGACCCCTCACCACACACACTCACCTGAGTCCCTTCTGGCATCCTGTTCACTTCAGTCACCTCTACTGCACCACAAACAACTCAATCACAGCAATGCCCAAGCACACATTCACTCCAAGACAAAGGCTCTATACATCACACTATCTGCTGCTACATGTTGTTCTTACTGGAGACAGTATGCTGTAGGGAGGTGAAGAGGCTATTTGACATTCCTGATGGATCTAATGACAACATAATAACACAGTAATGCTGCCCGACAGTATCATTACACACTCTTACACACCTTGTCTTGGTGAACAAGTAGTCCTGTCCGCCTGTCTTTATCTGTCTGTCTGTCTGTCTGTCTGTCTCAGTCAGTCATTTTTTCAATGGAAACTAGTGGCTACAAGATGAAATAGTCCAATGTTATTCTGAAAGCATTTTAAAGGTTTTGCTGAAGTTACTCTGACATAATCAGGTAACATTTCAATACGTCAAATGGGATGAAATAATCAATCATTTTTATTGTGTTTTAATGGTTTTGTTAATTGTGCATACTGTAGCTGGGTAAAGTTCACCATGACAAATACTTTATCAACATGCCATTACTGTGGTGATAAAGTAAAGGAGCTTCAACACAAAATACCAGGAGACAAGGGGAGAGAGATTTGATTAGGATCTCTTTTAGTCCACAATGTATAATACAATCACATTTTCACATATAACACACTGTTACAAACAGCAGACATAATGCCCTGCCTTACTGAGCAGATAAATACTCTAACAGTCTGAAAAGTTTGGTTCCTTCATCTACCATGGTCCTGCACAACCTTCCAATTTATTATATTTAAATGGTTCTAAAGTATTGTTTGAATGTATACTGTATATTGAAAGGTTTCCGGTCTGCTCAGATAAGAGAAAGAAGAATTACTGGGATGATAAAGAAGGGGGTCTATTTTTTTTAGTCTTTGAGCTCCTGTCAGCTTCACCAGGCCAGAGGTTCCCCGCAGTGCTGACCCCTCTGAATCCTTGTACATTTTCTCATGATGCATCCAATACACCAAACCAGTGTTTCTGAATCTGTATCCAATCTAGTCTCAAGCTGTGATTCATAAGGTATGAGATTCAGATAGAACTGACCTGTGGCTCCCACCGTTACTGTCATCAGCCAAGCTCCCCTTACTTACACGCGCTTAGTTCAATAACTCCATGTGAACGGATGGATGTGGATGTCAGTGTGCTACGTCAGATGAGTAATGGAGCAGCACAGTACTGTAACTGTACTCTACCTACCTGACCTCTCCACCAGCTCACTGCCATTCCAAACTGCCTCCCCCAATTGCCCCTCATCACTTGCAACCTTCCCCCATCCTCCCCCCAGCCACCTACTACAACTCCAGCCTGGCCCCTCAAACTTTCATTCCAATTCAGATTGCTTTATCATGCTGTACAGTACATTTAGCAAATATTGTTTCTGACTCCTATTCTTCCACCTGCCTCCGCTAATTCCCCCCGGTCTTTCACAACCTCCTCCAGCCCCCGACAGACTCCAAACACAACCCCCAGGGAGTCCAACATAGTCATCTTCCTCATTCCTGTTTCTGGATTTATGAGTCTCTTCAGACATCCAGCTATTTCCTCTCATCTTTCTCCTTTTAAACATTCTCTCTTCCTTTCTTTTGTCTCTATTTATCTATGTATCTTTCTCCCTCTCTCCTCACAAGCCATGCTTCTATCATATAACGGTGATTTGTTGTGACATTGCAACGTGATATTGCTTTGAGGTGACATGTACATACCATTGTTTTGAAAAGGAACGTGTGTTCCACCCATTCTGATTTGTACATTCTTTGTACCTGCTAGTTGTTTTGCGTGGAGGCAGGGGTGCGTGCTGTCCCGGGGCAGTACAGGGCAATGCTGCAACTTGTTGAGGAAATCAGCACAGTGTATAAAAACATCTGTTCAACACATACACTCACACTGTACATCCCCAGTAAGGATAGTGTTTTAAATAGTAATTTTCACTGGAGAGTGTGTATGCGTGTATGTGTGTACACATGCATGTGTATGTGTGGGCCCTGTTCAAAAGTAGTTAACTATAAAGGGAATAGGGTGACATTTGGGACGGAAAAGAGTGGTGCTCCCTCCTGTCCTGTTCAGTCATGTTTGCCTGTTCAGTTTCCCTCTGGCTCTGTCTGACCTCATCAAGCACACAGACACACATCCCTGTTTCTATGTGGAGGAATTAGTCTGGAGTGGGACTGAAAACACACAACACTGGGAGCAGGACAGGTCCCCTACTCCCCTGCAGTGGGCTCGGCCTGGTGTGTGTGTGTACAGTAAGCAACCCTGTAATTGTTTTCACTGAACACAAGGCATCTGTTCTCTTGGTCACAACACACAGGAATCCACAGCCGGCCCTGTTATGGCCATCTGGGGGAGGGAGACACAGAAACAGAGAGAGACACAGAAACAGAGACACAGAGAGAGAGAGACAGAGAGAGACAGAGAGAGACAGAGAGAGAGAGAGAGAGAGAGAGAGAGAGAGAGAGAGAGAGAGAGAGAGACACACACACACACACACATAAATAGCAGTGATGGTGTTAGTTTGTGTAACAGTGTAGGTTCCGTCCCTCTCTTCGCCCCAACCCGGGCTCGAACCAGGGACCCTTGCACACATCAACAACTGACACCCACCGAAGCATCGTTACCCATCGCGCCACAAAAGCCGCGGCCCTTGCAACGCAAGGGGAAACCCTACTTCAAGTCTAAGAGCGAGTGACGTCACCGATTGAAACGCTATTAGCGCGCACCACCGCTAACTAACTAGCCATTTCACATCGGTTACATTTGCATCTCACACAAAATAATCCATGTTTGACAGTCTGTTTAGTCTTACGCACAGACAGAGACTCAGTGGCCCCTCTACCTTTATTGTTCCAATTGTCCCAGGGATAGACATGAGGCAAAGAAAACAATGTCCGGTCAAGTATATTGTTATCATTGCACTTACTTACCTCCAGGGGTGTTTCCTTGTCCTGTCTTGGCTACTATTGTATTGTAAATCTGTAATATTAGAGTAATAATATATTGTATGATGTATTGTGCTGTTAGGTTTTGTTGTGATGTAATTGTTTTAATCCTGTTTGGACCCCAGGAAGATTAGCTGCTGCCTCAGCTAATGGGGATCCTCAGAAATATCAAAACAACTATACAACACTGGGCCTCCGTAGTCTGACATTCTGAATCAGAGCCTGTATTCATTTATCATCTTAGAGAAGGAGTGCTGATCTACGATCAGTTTTGTATTTTAGATCATAATGAAAAAGATAATATGGACAGGGTGGCCCTGATCCTAGATCAGCACTCACTACTCTGAGGTGAATACAGCCCCAGGCGATTATAGAGAACAGCGGAGGCTGGTGACTTGAAAAATGGAAGAGGATGGGAGAACCACGGTATAGGGGCGGAATGCACAGACGCCAAAGTGTGTTTAAAAAATCGTCAGAGTAATTATGTTAACCTAAAGCATTTAATAAAGACATTTATAGTACAATATTACGGGGAATGGGAATGAGAGGGCTACTTACAGTGTTGGAAAGGGATCACAGCAGTGATTGAATGAGGGTTTGAGGCGTGAGTTGAGGTGTTCAGAGGCTTGACTTCAGTGCAGGACAGGATTTGACTAGAAAGACAAAAAACAATAACACAATGCACAGTTAGACAAGAGCTAAGAATGTGTTAGTCCAAGCAAGGAGTCAAATCATGGATGTGTAATAATGTGATTGTATGTGTGATTGACTCTACATACAGTAATGATAGAAAATTGATAGGGGTACTCACAGTGCTTGGAGAGGAAACATTCAATTTACCCCCTGGGACTCAAGAGTTCTTCATTATCTGTTAACCTAACCAGGAAAACTCTGGACCCTACAGTGAGGGGAAAAAAGTATTTAATCCCCTGCTGATTTTGTACGATGGCCCACTGACAAAGAAATGATCAGTCTATAATTTTAATGGGAGGTTTATTTGAACAGTGAGAGACAGAATAACAAAAAAATCCAGAAAAATGCATGTCAAAAATGTTATAAATTGATTTGCATTTTAATGAGGGAAATAAGTATTTGACCCCCTCTCAATCAGAAAGATGTCTGGCTCCCAGGTGTCTTTTATACAGGTAACGAGCTGAGATTAGGAGCACACTCTTAAAGGGAGTGCTCCTAATCTCAGCTTGTTACGTGTATAAAAGACACCTGTCCACAGAAGCAATCAATCAGATTCCAAACTCTCCACCATGGCCATGACCAAAGAGCTCTCCAAAGATGTCAGGGACAAGATTGTAGACCTACACAAGGCTGGAATGGGCTACAAGACCATCACCAAGCAGCTTGGTGAGAAGGTGACAACAGTTGGTGCGATTATTCGCAAATGGAAGAAACACAAAAGAACTGTCAATCTCCCTCGGCCTGGGGCTCCATGCAAGATCTCACCTCGTGGAGTTGCAATGATCATGAGAACAGTGAGGAATCAGCCCAGAACTACACGGGAGGATCTTGTCAATGATCTCAAGGCAGCTGGGACCATAGTCACCAAGAAAACAATTGGTAACACACTACGCCGTGAAGGACTGAAATCCTGCAGCACCCGCAAGGTCCCCCTGCTCAAGAAAGCACATATACATGCCCGTCTGAAGTTTGCCAATGAACATCTGAATGATTCAGAGAACAACTGGGTGAAAGTGTTGTGGTCAGATGAGACCAAAATGGAGCTCTTTGGCATCAACTCAACTCGCCATGTTTGGAGGAGGAATGCTGCCTATGACCCCAAGAACACCATCCCCACCGTCAAACATGGAGGTGGAAACATTATGCTTTGGGGGTGTTTTTCTGCTAAGGGGACAGGACAACTTCACCGCATCAAAGGGACGATGGACGGGGCCATGTACCGTCAAATCTTGGGTGAGAACCTCCTTCCCTCAGCAAGGGCATTGAAAATGGGTCGTGAATGGGTATTCCAGCATGACAATGACCCAAAATACACAGCCAAGGCAACAAAGTAGTGGCTCAAGAAGAAGCACATTAAGGTCCTGGAGTGGCCTAGCCAGTCTCCAGACCTTAATCCCATAGAACATCTGTGGAAGGAGCTGAAGGTTCAAGTTGCCAAACGTCAGCCTCGAAACCTTAATGACTTGGAGAAGATCTGCAAAGAGGAGTGGGACAAAATCCCTCCTGAGATGTGTGCAAACCTGGTGGCCAACTACAAGAAACGTCTTACCTCTGATTGCCAACAAGGGTTTTGCCACCAAGTACTAAGTCATGTTTTGCAGAGGGGTCAAATACTTATTTCCCTCATTAAAATGCAAATCATTTTATAACATTTTTGACATGCGTTTTTCTGGATTTTTTTGTTGTTATTCTGTCTCTCACTGTTCAAATAAACCTACCATTAAAATTATAGACTGATCATTTCTTTGTCAGTGGGCAAACGTACAAAATCAGCAGGGGATCAAATACTTTTTCCCCTCACTGTATAAAGGTATGTGTAACGGATTGGCAGTCGTGGTGAAGGAATGAGGCACAGGAAGCAGCGAGCACAGGGTAGTGGCGTATTTAATGTACACTCACTCATCAAACAAAATATTCCCAAACACAGGGGAGAAAGTACACACGGCGTAAAATAGCGCCGACACGAACATGAACCGTCACAATAGAAATAATCCCGCACAACACGGAAGCGGACCAGCTAACATAAATAGCCCCGCTAATTAACCAAACTAAACACAGGTGCACAAAACCAAAAAGGGAAAACCAAAAAGGGAATCAGTGGTAGCTAATAGGCCGGTGACGACGACCGCCGAGCGCCACCCGAGCAGGAGGGGACGCCACCGTCGGTGGGAATCGTGACAGTATGACAGTGATTATTCAGTTGTAAAAAGGTTTTATAAGGGCTAAGATGGGACCAGTTTTTCCTAATCAGGTCACATGGTTATTTTAAAAACTGTCAAACTGCAGCAACCTTATACTTGTTCATATGAATTATATTTAGACTAGATTAGGAGGGGGATTTCCTCTACCCAGACACAGACAACTGATAGACAGAACTCACAGGGCTGAGCTTGCTTCATGCATGTTTGCGTTATGCAGGCCTATGCAGCTGTAGGCCTTATAACAAATGACTGACATCTGTCATCACTATTATGTTGATAGATTCATTCCAGTTAATCATTTTGGGTTGGAAACGTTTAGGCAGCCTAGCCAGCCCAATGTTGAATATAAGCCAAATTTAATCACATTCACATTTTCTCCTGACACACAAATGGACTATAAATACATAACATGACCAACTATTTACCTTGACCAGATGAACAGGGTGCTTAGGCTGTATGCAGCACCTATTATTAGTAACCTACAGTTAATCAGACTGAAAGATTGTCTCGTTTTCATCACATACAGCATGTCAGATCTGTAATGTTTAGGTAGCCTAGGCTGCTGCAACATTTATGTCATGAGTTTTTGCTTGTGTCTGTCTGGAGTGATTGTGTTATCTTTGGTAAATAAATACCGGAGCAAAGAGGAAACCCTACTTGAGCGCGCGCGAAAAAAACATGTTCCGCGTCAAACTCTCTTTCATCTAACTTTTAATGGATGACGCGATGGAAGAACATCCCAGATTTTTTTTATTTTTAAGTTCCATACACTCGGTTTTAATTAGTACCTTTTCCGTTTACCACTGTGAATTAAAAGGGGTTCTTCATCAAAAAGTTAACTACATTTGCGGTGGCGCACTCGAGCTGGTAGCTAGCTACTACTATTTGCTACTGAAGTTAGCAAGGCAAATTGAAATAAATTGCACTAACTGGACACAAAAATTATGTTCTAAAACCAAGAAAACTATTTATAATCTACCTCCTCCGTCTCCTGTAATTTGAAGAAACGAATTTGAATGGAAAAATATCGTAAAATTGCTCAACTATGACTTTTCAATCTCTATCTAATAGTCATCAAGCTCCTCAACACACAGATCCCCCCACCTTAATACAACACTCGTTTCTTCTGATCCTAATCCTATGATTGGATGACAACATGTCAGTTCATACTTATCAATGCTGATTGGTTGGAGGTCGTCTTCTGGAAGTGGTCAAAATTACCATGCAGGTCTATGGAAGGGGGTGAGGCCGACGTGCCTCCTAGGTTTTGTGTTGAAGTCAATATACACAGAAGACAAAGGCTATCTTTTTTAGTGTTTCACTATTTTTATTTTAATGACATTTCACTGAGGTGGATGGTCCTCCCCTTCCTCCTCTGAGGAGCCTCCACTGATAGAGAACCACACACTACTATAGGGTTAAACAGACAGGGAGAACCACACACTACTATAGGGTTAAACAGACAGGGAGAACCACACACTACTATAGGTTCATACAGAGAGAGAGAACCACACTACTATAGGGTCATACAGACAGGGAGAACCACACACTACTATAGGGTTAAACAGACAGGGAGAACCACACATTACTATAGGGTTAAACAGACAGGGAGAACCACACATTACTATAGGGTCATACAGACAGGGAGAACCACACACTACTATAGGTTCATACAGAGAGAGAGAACCACACTACTATAGGGTCATACAGACAGGGAGAACCACACACTACTATAGGGTTAAACAGACAGGGAGAACCACACACTACTATAGGGTCATACAGACAGAGAGAACCACACTACTATAGGTTCATACAGAGAGAGAGAACCACACTACTATAGGGTCATACAGACGGGGAGAAACACACTACTATAGGTTCATACAGACAGGGAGAAACACACACTACTATAGGGTTAAACAGACAGAGAGAACCACACAGTACTATAGGGTCATACAGACGGGGAGAAACACACACTACTATAGGGTTAAACAGACAGAGAGAACCACACAGTACTATAGGGTCATACAGACCGGGAGAAACACACACTACTATAGGTTCATACAGACAGAGAGAACCACACTACTATAGGTTCATACAGACAGAGAGAACCACACTACTATAGGTTCATACAGACAGAGAGAACCACACTACTATAGGGTCATACAGACAGAGAGAACCACACTACTATAGGTTCATACAGACAGGGAGAACCACACTACTATAGGTTCATACAGACAGAGAGAACCACACTACTATAGGTTCATACAGACAGAGAGAACCACACTACTATAGGTTCATACAGACAGAGAGAACCACACTACTATAGGTTCATACAGACAGAGAACCACACTACTATAGGGTCATACAGACAGAGAGAACCACACTACTATAGGTTCATACAGACAGAGAGAACCACACTACTATAGGGTCATACAGACGGGGAGAAACATACTTCTTTATTCCTTCAGTAAAACCACACAGTTCACTGTTACTAAAGAAAAGCTGGAAACAGAGGATGAAAGTTTCTTTGCTCTGCTCCCTCTCTCTGTTTTCCAGTGGTGTACCAGGGGGTGAATATGACGGTATGTTACCCCAGTGTAGGTCAGGATGGCATCCAGAAGGAAACCAACGCGGTGGCCATTATAGGAGCTGCCATCATGTACTGCTGTGTGCTCTTCGCATGGTGAGTGGCACGTAACTGGAGGAGTGTGCAATGAATGTCAAAACGCTTTCCCATTGAATCATATGTACAGTCTAGTCTCTCTACACAGTGATCGAACAATAAGGGCTCTATTCAATCCGAATCGCTGAAGTTCAGCGTTACAGCGTGATTGAAATTTAAAGACAATTGTCCTGCGTTAGTGGAGACTGCATTCACGGTAAACACTGCATGTGTTGGCTCAATCGGAAAATACCTTTACCTTTATAGTGCGCAATCTGTAACACTTCATCGATACAGACTGAATAGAGACCTAAGTACTTTACTCATTGACTTATTTAGGCTACTTACTAACTTTCTATGTAACAAATGGAGTGCAATGTTTTGAGGTTATTTTTAGTTTCTGTTTGAAAAAAATACATAGCTTGTCTTAATATTAATAATATTTACTTCAGTTGCTTATTCAAACAATGCTATGTTTTCAGTAACGAAGCATCCTACCTAGCAGAGGTATTTGGCCCTTTCTGGATGATCAAAGTTTACCGCTATGAGTTCCAGGTAAAGTACCAATTCATATAAAAATATTACTGTCGAGGATCATTCACTGCCAACATGGATAATCAACTCTGTGTTCCTGTAGCTCTGCCTGCGTCTTGTTCTCAGTGGGTTCGTGGCACTTTAATTGGGGAGGATGGGCTCGTAGTAATAGTTGGAGTGGTTGTAATAGTTGTCCATTCCGGACATTATTATGAGCCCCCCCCCCCCCCCCTCAGCAGCCTCCACTGATCTTGGTATTAATTTGTGATGTGTGAGCGGCATGTTTCCATGCTCCATACATGTGTGGAGAATGTATGGGCATCCTGAGCTCTGCTTACCTCTAGCAGTTTGATATAACTCCTGGAATCTCTCTCTCTCTCTGTTTTCCTAGAAAGCCACATGCTGCTTCTGCTGCCCTGACAAAGAGGAAGGTTAGTAGCCTACATGTCAATATATTCTCAGCAACACTATTTGAAGGGTACCTGAATAAGGACTTCGTAACACATTCATGAAACATGCATAAAACAAAAATAAGCAGTACATTTATGTTGACGAAAAACATCCTTTAAAGTTGTGGTTGTTGACATGAGCATGAATGTTAATGTAGTGCTTATGAATGTTTATAACAGTGTAATGAAGTCCTTATGTAGGTACCCATAAAATATATAGTTACGTAGTTATCTTAATACGGATTCTTCTCCATATTATGAAGATGCCAGTATTAAGGCTGCAGAATAGAAAATATGTCGAAATAATTGATGTACAGACTAGCGGCTAGCCTATACTGAGACTGGTGTTATGACATTCAAATAAATCAATATTATTTAGCACTATTCTTACACCTTCTGGGAAAATAAAATGATTGTGAAAGATAAATTGCATGTTTTCTATATGCTGCTATGGTATTGTCGAGAGCAGCACGATTCTTTATCACCCTCAGGTGATTGACTTTATATGTTCGGTCTGTGGTGTTTCCAGAGGTGGAGTTTGTGATTGACGAAGATATCAAGGGCTGCCAGAAGGTGATTCACAACGAGAGCCAGAGAGTGGCTTACAGCTACTTCTTCTTCCACTTCGTCTTCTTCCTGGCCTCGCTCTACGTCATGATGACCCTAACCAACTGGTTCAGGTCAATATCTCACTCACTGGGCATTGGACACCCCAGCAAACACACAATCACAACACAACGTTGTCGTTACATGAAAATTAAGACACTTTACTTGATGGCTCCATCATAAGGGCTACATGACCCTGTCATAATATAACCCTGTCACAATATAACAGATGTCATAGTCATGATAGCTTTCAACGTGCTAGCACATTTTTCCTCTATATTGTGCTCGCATTTTGTGCACTGCTTTTCCAAAGCGAAGCGTTTCGCACCGCATCCCAAACGCCTGAGGGTAACTCAACATCAGTTTGTCAGTAAATGTCTACAACTAGCTAGCTATTCATTTAGTAATAGTAGCTAAGTTGAGTTAAACATTTTCGGCATAGCTAGTTAGTGATGTATGCTAACGTTAGCTATAGTTGCAAACTAGGTAGCTAGAGGACCGCATCTAACTAGTTCACTTGCTGCTGATGTTGAGTCATTGCTGTTGAGTGTTGATTAAATCTTTGTGGGTTTTAACTGAGCTTTGTGATATAGCTAGCTAGCCTCCAGCTAGAAAGGGAACCAGAACATTTGGTTGGATTCACCTAGCAACAAAAAAGTGCACTGACTCAGCGGAGTGCATCAACAGCTCAGCTGTTCAAAGCGGAGCGTCTCTCTTCTTTTGGGGGAAATTGCCATGTCGACGCAGAACCAAACTTCACAACAGTAATTAAACAAACTACAGTACAGCGTAAAAACAAACATTTTAGTTCCCTTAATTGTGGGTAAGATTATTGTTGACTCACCTCATTCCTTACCTGGGTGTACACAGCAGCTATATTGTGCCATTGTACCTCCATTGCAGTGCTAATCAAAATTCCTCTCCCACCTTTCCTTCCTCCACCTCTAGCTATGAGTCAGCAGTGCTGGAGACCACGTTCACCCACGGCAGCTGGTCCACGTTCTGGGTGAAGATGTCGTCGTGTTGGGCATGCGTGGTGCTCTACCTCTGGCTGCTGCTGAGCCCACTCTGCCACTGTGGCTCCGACTCGCACCGCCCGCGACGCTCCCGCATTAAACGCCGCTCAGCCAACTCCTCCAGCCACGTCAGTGTCAGCGTCTGACTTGTGACCTTTGGGCCAGAGCCTAGCTTCTGGGGGTGGAGAACAGGATAGGACAGCTGGCAGGGGAAGATGGACAATTGCCCCCGCTGTGGTACCCTGAAGGTGAGGGGTGGTTTTGATGATGTCAACTTGCACCCTCCACCTGTCTCCCATGTTGAGGTTGGATGTCAGGGGTCAGAGATGAGAGGTCAAGGGTCAGAGACTCACTCCAGCTAGAAGGACAGACTAACAGACTAACCAGAGGATTAATGATTGAATCTGATGTTCTTCACACAGACCACCTGAACCTCCAAACATAGGCCAAGGGACTAACCAGACTGTGCTCTGAAACAGGAACAAAAGACCCTATACAGAATCACTACATCCTGCCATCCAAACTGATTTCGCAACATTTCACTATTGTTTCACTCGGTGAGTGAAGTATTCAGTCTGGTTTTACTAGGCTAGAACCACTATGGACTACTATGCTGAGACTGCCAAAAGGGAACAAAAAGGATGAGCTCTCGACTCGCGTACGACTGGAGCTGTAGGGAAATGTTGGCTGACTTTTTACTCTTTTTGAATATTTTATTTCTTATAGTAAGGACTGTGTAGCATTTTTTAAATTACAAACAGGGGTAGATTTGTCAGTAGGATCATTATTTTTCTCAGTGGTCTCAACAACTGAAGGTTTACCTGAATGTTTTGGTGAAAGTTTCCCTGAACGTTTCACACCATTTCGAAGGTTTACATTAACATTTTGCACATTAGTGTGTTCACACTGTTTGATTATGCTCGCTCTGGTGTGGAGCTAATGTGAATTATAAAATAAAATAAAATATTACTTAACACTTTCGCCAACAGGTATAATGCTATATTACTTGTTATAAGCATGTATGAGCCTTTATAATGCCTTACAATAAGGCATATAATGTTTTATGTTGGCCGAGCAAATTTCCAATGGACCTAATAGCTCATATAGTCAGGATCATTATGAGTTGATTACAACACATTATAAGGGGTTCATATATGCTTATGACAAGTCTTTCAATACATTATATCTGTCGGCTTTAAGTAAAGTGTTACCAAATACTCTTATACCAATTATTTATTTCGCAATGCCTTTTTAACATCGTGGGAGTGGTTTATCCATTTCTAAATTGGTTTTTGAAAGGAAAATGTGGTAAAATTGTTTTGGCAGTTAAGTTTTACAACTCCAGCTACAAGCCCCTGACATGTTTGGTTTGAAGGGGCTCTCTGTGATCTGGGGTGTATTTGCTAGGAACGGAATGGAAACAAATGTGCCGAAACGGGAAGAGACCTACCTGGAATTTTCCAATATGAAATGCTTGTTTTTGTATTCACGTTTCAAAATGCTTCACTACGGAGTGCACTAATGAATGCACCCGTGTTTTAGAGAACCATTGAGGATCGAGAGCCAAGTTTCTGTGAAGACTTCTCCACAGTTAATGACCAATAATTTGACTCTGTAAAACCTGTGTGTATGATACTACATTTAGGTCCTTTTTTTTTAGCTCATTTCATGTTACTATGATAGCAGATGTGTGAAGTTATTTTTGTAAATACATTTTGTAATGAAACACAGCTTCTGTTGATTAAAGTGTGATTTTTTTTGTAAGCGAACAACCCCTAAAATCACATGGATTTTGGTAAGCGTTATGGCGAGTGGTTCTCTAATCACATGACATGACTGGGAAAAAAACTATGGCCCAGATTAACTAAGAGGGGCACATTTTGAATTGTGTGAACTAACTAGATAGTCATTTTCAATGAAGAAAAATTGTGGCACTTGCTTTAACTCTTTAAGACTATTTTTGTGGTAGTGGAAGAAGTTTAAAACGTTTTACTTAAGCTAAGCAGTTAAATATAGTCAAAGTTAAATGTAGTAAAATAATTGATCGCATTACTTTGATAGACTACCAGATCAACCTTATTACTTTGGATTGTAGGGCAGTTAAATCACACATTTCATCAGAAATAAATACACTCTGACTACTACACTTTTAGACACTCTCCTACTAGAAAATCACAGTATATGCAAACTGTAATAAAAGACAAGACAATGAGGCATTGTTGAAGTCCTCTCTGGGCTGGAGGGGTATCAGTGGGAAGAGGTACCCATTGGCCGGAAAGGCGGAACCCTTTCCCTGGGAGGACATCATCCACTAGTTAACAGAGCATAGCATATACACAGGGCCCTATAAAAACATTCGATTTTTGGGCCCGATCCTGATTAGTTGTTTCCCAAATTCCATTTTCTCCCTTTTGTATTTTTCAGGTTTTCGCTCTCAGAAATCACACTTTTTTTTTTTACAGAGTTCCAAGACCACAATGCTTGAACCACATCATGGCACCACTTTTGAGGTCTGTGAAAAATAGAATACATTTAGATTTTTGGTTGTAGTTACCCTTTAATGCAACTGTGCACCAGCAAGAGACTGTTGTTTGGTTAGTGATGTTTCTGTGGAGCTCATATGATTGCAGAATTTGCAAAACAAATGGCCACTGGATTGATGCAAATAATCATATAATTCTGCCAGGTAGGTATAGGCAACTTTGTAGTTAACATTTAATTGAGAAGGTTTTGGGGAAAAGCCTTTCTATCTCTACCAGGTGGAGGTTATCATTACCATCATTGCTAATGGCTACACAAAGTGTAGACATATGTGCGCGCACACACATACACACACACACAGAAACACACACACATACACACACACACACAGAAACACACACACACACACACACACACACACACACAGAAACACACACACAGACACACACAGACACACACAGACACACACACACACTCCTTTTCCGTTTCAGAAAGTTGCTGGATAATACGAATCACATTCTGACTGACTGAACCGAATAGGCTACACAACGCTCATTCAAATGAAAATATCTAAACTACAGTTGTTGCGTATGAAACGTTTTCACGTGCAGAAAATAAAAAGTCAATGTGCATCAGCGTTTCTTCTTTCCCTACTCTTGCTTCGCTTGTTAGATATTAAGCACATTGATAGTTTGCTAGCAAACTTCTCCTGTTGATTTACTGTATCATAGCAGCAGGCTAACAGGAGGCAGCAGCAGTCTAAATGATCAGATCGAAACATGCGATGAGAAGTGATCAATTGAAATATGAAGCAAGTGAACGGAGACAGCTTCACTCTATCCAATCAGAACAGCAGGATCAACATACAGCCCTCCCTTCTCTTTACAGACAGGCAACTAGCCTGTTGAGGTATGTATAGCACGGTGCTGAGGAGGACGACACGCTGTTGCCTTGGCTGCCACCTCTGGAGCAGCAGCTGCTTTCTTGTTCACAATTCTTCATCATCCTAACACTACTGTTCTAAACACCCTTTTTACCCTCTGCTTTATTTTCCCTGCGAGTGTGAGTATCCATAGCAACGGCTTAATGAAGAGACATGAGAAAGCTGTTAGCTGGAGTTAGCCAGCTAATTTTCTCCACTCAACTAAAACAGCTGTAACTTTTGATTGGTAGCAGATACTTGTTCTGATTCCAGATTTTAATAGCAGATAAGTAGAGGAAGATATCATATGCCCAACGTGTCTGACTTGTTGAGAAACTGGTCAAACGTTGCAGTGAATGGAGTGTTAGAAGTCTGGAAGTTGATATTGTCACAATGGGATTTTTAGAAATCCCATGAAAGTGAATGAAGATGGGAAATAAAATAGTTTCATAGTTTAAAAAGTATAAAAGATATCAAAAAGTTGTATGCAAGCACTTAGCACATTTTAAAATTTGAATGACGTTTCTAGGGTAATCTACCTATACAAAAATGCATATGAGCACAGACCCATCCCGCCTTGTAAAATGTGGTGTCGGTGGTGTTAAAGAAAGCAATGTGTTGGCAAATTTTTAAAACCTTATAATAAAAAATGACTTGTTACAGCATAGTTAATGTATAGGAATAGATTGCAAATAATTCACCAGTCATTCAAATCAAATATGTTTCTTATATTTGTAGCTACTCAGTGCCGCACCAATATAAAATACTGAATAATCCATATTTTTTGTTTCTGACAAAAGTAAATCTTCATGTGAATAAGACAACAGGCGACGTAACAAAACAGACTAAGGGAACCTGATTGATTTAATATTCAAAACACAGTAACACTTTACATTAAGTTGCTCTTATGTCCGTGTATTTTTTATTGCATAGTAATAGTAGTAGAGTTGAGCGGTTTCTGTTACTACACAAGTGGAATAAACTCAACCCCATCACTACGCAATTACAATGCAATTCATGAAGTACTGTGCTATAACATGTAACTACAATGTTACTAGTGTAGTTAATGACACTGTTACTACACAGGTATAAGAGCAAATTGATGTAAATTGTTACCCAAAACACATACATCAATAGAGAGAAATGCATTGATAGATTATTTAAAAAAAATACTATATTTTAGAAGCAAAACACAAATATAAATGTTATGATTTAGATATTATTTTGCCACATAAATACAATATGGAACAATATGTTGTTTTATATATCTTAGGTATGAGAAGAAAGTAAAAAGTCACACATTTATTTTGACAGAGTGACTGAACTGTTAGCAGTCCTGGGGAGTAGTTCCACGACATTTAATTCAGTTAGTAATTTACCTACATTTTGTAGTAACTACATTAAAATCATGGTAGTGTCTTTGGTAGTTAATTACTTGTTTTAGCCATGTAGCCATCTACTGGAACTGCCCACTACATTTATTCAACAACAAAACAACTACCCCCTATTTATTCTCTCTCTCCCTGGCCACTGGGCTAAGCCAAAGCACTCTCTCTGGCTGTCACACAGATCTCACTACACTGTTAACATCTGACTCCAGAATGATGTGTTCTTGCAGTCATTTTTCTTAACTGTGTAGTCGATGACATTTCAGATTTAGATATGATAGTTTTTTACGAAATAGTTTGGATGTAGTGAACTACTTTTTCAAAGTAACTATTAAAGTCAACTATATTTTTCTTTAGGGTAGCGTAAGGGCTCTATTCAATCACATCCGCTTTAGCCGACATCCTCATAGCAGTTGTTCAGGCAGTGTCGGAGGTGGAACTGCGTTAGAACACCTCCTGGCATTACACCTGAAGCAGACATTGCTATTGGCTGCACGGAGTCGCATTAAGACAAATCTCATGCAAGCCTTGTTTACAAGTTCAAAACACTGGAATGTGAGATGTGATCTACACCTCGATTCGGCTGATAGAAATCCTCATTATTTTCTTTAGGCTAATGATTTTCAATTTGAGCATCATTATTTCTATATAGCCTACACTTTGTCATTCTGAATATCTAACTCGAGTGACAATGACAAAGAGTAGCTCTTCACCAGTTTGACAGCTCCAACACAGTTACATCTCCGGCACGTCAAAACATCAGCTATGTAGGTGTCGGCTATCGCCGGTTAACGCTTGATCTGATTGAATCTGG
Source organism: Salmo trutta (assembly GCF_901001165.1). Taxonomy (NCBI): domain Eukaryota; kingdom Metazoa; phylum Chordata; class Actinopteri; order Salmoniformes; family Salmonidae; genus Salmo; species Salmo trutta. Next base: position 11,583,216 of record NC_042985.1, read on the forward strand.
GCTGAAGTGTAGCTTAACCTCTTCCAGTGTGAAGTAATTGATACAAGCTATAAACTATATTTTCAGAGTAGCTTCCCCAACACTGCCTGTTAGTAACCCAGACAGATAGTTATTGTCAGTTTTCTAGTTAGCAAAGGGAACAAAACAACACAAACACTTGGCCATTGAAGTGGATATATTCTTCTCTTTGGTAAGTTTAAAGGTGGGTGATAACGGCCACCTAAAGTGCTATACTTTGTGAGCTGGTCAGCTTTTGCATTGCTCTTTGAGAGGGCTTTGCCTTCTTATCACACTGACTGACAGATCTACTGGGTCACCCTGAGCATAGTCTCTTCCCAGGGTTCAACTAGTGTTTGCCTCCTCCATTTTCAGTTCCCCCATTTTGGAATTCTAGTGGTTCTGTTGCTCTCTGTGTGTCTTTTGAAGGGCCAGAGGCAGGCAGTTGTTGCGTAGGGGTGTATGGGATTTTAATGTCACACACAGACACACACATGCAGCCCCATTGTTTGTCTGATTCGCCATCAGAAGTGCTCAGTCTTGAGGAGTGTTAAGGAGTTGTGACAGTCAAAGTATGTGTGCATCAGTGGTGTCTGGTGTGCACGTGTATACTGTACATCTCTATGTCTAGGCATAGCCGCGTCTCAGTTCCGCAGGTGGCCTGGGCCCTCTGTTACTACACAGATCCTCCAGGGGGCGCAATAGAGCGTCCTCTCTAGGTTTATAGGGTATCGCGTAGCTGTCCTCCTCCATCAGTATCCGGTTCAACGTCTGCTCGTTGTTAATGTGGCGACGCACCATCAGTACGTACTGGCGCCCTTCCTCCAGAGGGGGGCAGTCACACACGTTGGGCACCCACAGGAACTCGCGGTGCTCCAGGCGGAAGCGATTGTGGTAGGTGTGGATGATCTGGACATCGTAGCGCGTCTCCTCGCCCCGGTACAGCTTGCTCATGACTTTGGCACGGAACACTGACAACCAATGAAAGACATTATGCTAACACTTCACATAAAGCCAACAGGCATTATGCATTAAAACTTGTTAGAACTTACAAGCATGTATGCGCCTTTACAATGTCTTATAATAAGGTTTGTTGTGCCATGCTTGTTTTTCCATGCTGCGATTTTTCAACTGGCTTAAAAAGGCTGTTTAAGTTTCACCGAATTACATTCATTCCTTACTTTAAAAAAAACTATTCAAGTGAGATTTGTCACTTGCACCACTATCACCTGATGTTGTAAACCCAAACCCAGCTGTAAACTGGGTCATGTGAATTGAAAGCACACAAGGGTGTTTGAACCTCTAACTTTAGGTATTGAAGAAGTTCAGACTTACCAAAGTCTTTCTGGCAGTACTGCCTCTGGCGCTCCCCTCGACCGCGGGCCCGCCTACATTTCCCACAATGCCCTACGGGAGTAGAAAGAGAAGCAGTGAGTTGATTTGAGCACAGATTGTTTTTTATATCAGGGTATTGCACAATGTTTAGGATGGCACAGATGAGTTTCTGAGAGTGAGTAGGGGACTTAAGGATAGTAGAGTAGAGAGTAGGACAGATTAAAGGAAAGAGTAGAGTAGGACAGATTAAAGGAAAGAGTAGAGTAGGACAGATTAAAGGAAAGAGTAGAGTAGGACAGATTAAAGGAAAGAGTAGAGATTAGGACAGATTGAAAGGAAGAGTAGAGAGTAGGATAGATTAAAGGAAGAGTAGAAGTAGTACAGAGTAGGACAGATTAAAGGAAGAGTAGAGTAGAGAGTAGGATAGATTAAAGGAAGTGTAGAGTAGAGAGCAGGACAGATTAAAGGAAAGAGTAGAGTAGGACAGATTAAAGGAAAGAGTAGAGATTAGGACAGATTGAAAGGAAGAGTAGAGATTAGGACAGATTAAAGGAAAGAGTAGAGTAGGACAGATTAAAGGAAAGAGTAGAGATTAGGACAGATTGAAAGGAAGAGTAGAGATTAGGACATATTAAAGGAAGAGTAGAAGTAGTACAGAGTAGGACAGATTAAAGGAAGAGTAGAGTAGAGAGTAGGATAGATTAAAGGAAGTGTAGAGTAGAGAGTAGGACAGATTAAAGGAAGAGTAGAGTAGGATAGATTAAAGGAAGTGTAGAGTAGAGAGTAGGATAGATTAAAGGAAGAGTAGAGTAGAGAGTAGGATAGATTAAAGGACAGAGTAGAGATTAGGACAGATTACTCTTCCTTTAGAGGTAGTAGAGAGTAGGACAGATTAAAGGAAGAGTAGAGTAGGACAGATTAAAGGATAGAGTAGAGAGTAGGCTAGATGAAAGGAAGCGTAGGACAGATTAAAGGAAGAGTAGAGTGTAGGACATATTAAAGGAAGAGTAGATTAGAGAGTAGGCTAGATGAAAGGAAGAGTAGAGTAGAGAGTAGGACAGATTAAAGGAAGAGTAGAGTAGGATAGATTAAAGGACAGAGTAGAGTAGAGAGTAGGATAGATTAAAGGACAGAGTAGAGATTAGGACAGATTACTCTTCCTTTAGAGGTAGTAGAGAGCAGGACAGATTAAAGGAAGAGTAGAGTAGAGTAGGATAGATTAAAGGACAGAGTAGTGTAGAGAGTAGGATAGATTAAAGGAAGTGTAGAGTAGAGAGTAGGATAGATTAAAGGACAGAGTAGAGAGTAGGCTAGATGAAAGGAAGCGTAGGACAGATTAAAGGAAGAGTAGAGTGTAGGACATATTAAAGGAAGAGTAGATTAGAGAGTAGACTAGATGAAAGGAAGAGTAGAGTAGAGTAGAGAGTAGGACAGATTAAAGGAAGAGTAGAGTAGGATAGATTAAAGGACAGAGTAGAGTAGAGAGTAGGATAGATTAAAGGACAGAGTAGAGATTAGGACAGATTACTCTTCCTTTAGAGGTAGTAGAGAGCAGGACAGATTAAAGGAAGAGTAGAGTAGAGTAGGATAGATTAAAGAACAGAGTAGTGTAGAGAGTAGGATAGATTAAAGGAAGTGTAGAGTAGAGAGTAGGATAGATTAAAGGACAGAGTAGAGAGTAGGATAGATTAAAGGAAGTGTAGAGTAGAGAGTAGGATAGATTAAAGGACAGAGTAGAGAGTAGGATAGATTAAAGGAAGTGTAGAGTAGAGAGTAGGATAGATTAAAGGACAGAGTAGAGAGTAGGATAGATTAAAGGACAGAGTAGAGTAGAGAGTAGGATAGATTAAAGGAAGTGTAGAGTAGAGAGTAGGATAGATTAAAGGACAGAGTAGAGAGTAGGATAGATTAAAGGAAGTGTAGAGTAGAGAGTAGGATAGATTAAAGGACAGAGTAGAGAGTAGGATAGATTAAAGGACAGAGTAGAGTAGAGAGTAGGACAGATTAAAGGATAGAGTAGAGAGTAGGCTAGATGAAAGGAAGCGTAGGACAGATTAAAGGAAGAGTAGATTAGAGAGTAGGCTAGATGAAAGGAAGAGTAGAGTAGAGTAGAGAGTAGGACAGATTAAAGGATAGAGTAGAGTAGAGGGGGGAGGCAGAGGAGAGAGGATCATAGCATTTGAGCAAGGTGAGAGTTGAGGTTTAGGGGAGTGGGGGTGAGATAGGGGTTAAATATTTAGGTGAGGTGGAGCAAACCTCCTCGGGGTGGTTGGGGTAGTCGATTCCTCCTGGTCTCGTCCCTCTCCAGGCGGGGAAGGAGGGGTGGGTGGTGGGGCTGGTGAGGGGGTTGTCGAGCTGGATGGCGAGGGGACTTGATGGGCCAGCCACCTGGAGGAGCTGAGGGACAGTGCGGGAAAAGGTGAGTTACATTATTGAGTATCAACATGCCTTTGGAGTTAGGGCCAGGAGTTTTCATGACCTGACCAAGAAAATGACCTGGGTCCAAGACATAAACTCAAATGTAACTTTAAGGGATAGTTCAGCGAGTTTACATATTTATTAGATATTTGTTTTCTTACCTTAAAAGCAGTCTATGGAAAAGAAGTGACTGCAATCCACACTTTGGTTTTGTTAAACTAGCCACGGCCAACAAAATGTTAACGTTCACATTTTTTGGGACCATGTAAGTAAATCTCCCCAGTTAAGCATGTTTTAAATTTCATGCCCAAATAATTTTAAAATCATTAAAAAAAAAATTAATTGAGGACCACAATCCATTTAAGAGATGAGGGAAAAAAACATTAAATATGTACAATTTCTGAACTATTCCTTTAAATTTTGCATTAATCATCCATTAATTTGAGATTTGTGCAAACGATGGAGAAGCACATGTGTATCTTGAATCAGGATTCGGGCAAGGGATCTTTCCAAGGCATTCTTTAGGTAGAATCTGTAAGGACAGACGCTGGGAGACGAGAAGCAAGTACAGGGAGTGAACGTTTAATGAAATGGACAGGAAACAAAAAATGAACAGCGTCTGGACAGGGGAAACATAACAACATTAATGCCGACACGGAGATCCAACTGAGGAACAGACAGATAGAGAGGGGGCAATCAACAAAGTGAAGGAGTCCAGGTGAGTCCAATGAAGCGCTGATGCGCGTAATGATGGTGACAGGTGTGCGTAATGAGGGGCAGCCTGGCGCCATTGAGCGCCAGAGAGGGGGAGCGGGAGGAGGCGTGATAGAATCACTAAAGAGTGACTTTCTGTCCAGCATCAAATCACTATGATTCGACATGAGCAAACATTGTCTTAGATCATTGATTTCTACTCCAAAATGCTAAAAAGCAAATCGCTTTTGTTTGTCTTGACTCCCCCAAAGGCTTTCAATGCTCCCTGTGAACCACAAGGTAAATAAGACCATGTTTCTGGACCTAACCCAGTCTTTAGCCACGACCCAAAAGGAACTAACTGCGTGACCCTTTAGTGGATCTATACCCACCAGTTGGGAAACACTATGCTACGGGCTAGACTACTTCTCAACCCACCAGTTAGAAAACACTATGCTAGGGGCTAGACTACTTCTCAACCCACCAGTTAGAAAACACTATGCTAGGGACTAGACTACTTCTCAACCCACCAGTTAGAAAACACTATGCTAGGGACTAGGCTACTTCTCAACCCACAAGTTAGAAAACACTATGCTAGGGGCTAGACTACTTCTCAACCCACCAGTTAGAAAACACTATGCTAGGGACTAGGCTACTTCTCAACCCACCAGTTAGAAAACACTATGCTAGGGGCTAGACTACTTCTCAACCCACCAGTTAGAAAACACTATGCTAGGGACTAGACTACTTCTCAACCCACCAGTTAGAAAACACTATGCTAGGGGCTAGACTACTTCTCAACCCACCAGTTAGAAAACACTATGCTAGGGACTAGACTACTTCTCAACCCACCAGTTAGAAAACACTATGCTAGGGACTAGACTACTTCTCAACCCACCAGTTAGAAAACACTATGCTAGGGACTAGACTACTTCTCAACCCACCAGTTAGAAAACACTATGCTACGGGCTAGACTACTTCTCAACCCACCAGTTAGAAAACACTATGCTAGGGGCTAGACTACTTCTCAACCCACCAGTTAGAAAACACTATGCTAGGGGCTAGACTACTTCTCAACCCACCAGTTAGAAAACACTATGCTAGGGGCTAGACTACTTCTCAACCCACCAGTTAGAAAACACTATGCTAGGGGCTAGGCTACTCCCATTATGTCCTGCACCAAATTACTTGATTAATTACTAAATGATCAAACCTCTTAACTAAATTCTAAAGGATGCTAAAGTCTTAGATCATTGCTTTGTTGAGCAGTACACAGAAATCAGTCAAAACTATGCTACTGTACCAAGCACCACTATCTCAGCATGGAATATGCAGTGGGTTTTGGGATTAGCGTTATCACTAAACACTTCTAAGATAAGAGGGGGACATTCCACTCCAGAAACTTCATGCCTTGGTTTTATCTGTTATTGTCAGCCAGGTACAGATCAAAGTATAGCAGGTCAGCACAGTGTATTCAGTTTTGGATCAAAGTCCACTTTTGCAGTTATATAGGACAAATATAATGATTACTATTGAATGTTGGTTACATTCTAACCAGTGCCAATTTAATAGAAATACAACACTGATTATACGCCTATCATTGAGTTTGCAGTTAATAATTCCCCTCTTATATAAACGGATGTAATAAAACATTCCAGAAGACATTTGCTGCACATTAGCAAGGCACAGTCTGTGGGGCATTTTGTAGGTTAGGGGTTTTCAAACTGGGGTCCCTGTCAGCCTCCCAGGCCCATGTTGCCCAGGGTTATGAACATACATTGTAGATTAATAATATTACATTGTGTTGTATTACACCTTCTAAACTTATACCACAGATCCCTTGGCCAAAATGTGTTACCTTTGTTGTTGTTAGTAATATTCATTAAAACAAAATGAAATGTAAAAAAACCTATTTGAATATTTTGAGATCTGGCAGTACCTCTGCTGTACCGGAGGCAGTGAGATCTGAAAATATTAAAAACATACAGATAAACCTTTTTTCTTTATTAATTTTACGTTGTAGAGCTTGTCGTAAGGTGCAGATTTTTTTTTACCCCTTGCAATAATGTTTAGATCTATCTATCTATCTATCTATCCATTTTCCGTGTCTATCCATCTTCCGTATCTATCCATCCATCTTCTGTATCCATCCATCCATCTTCCGTATCCATCCATCCATCTTCCGTATCCATCCATCCATCTTCCGTATTCATCCATCCATCCATCCATCTTCCGTATCATCCATCTTCCGTATTCATCCATCCATCCATCTTCCGTATCCATCCACCCATCCATCTTCCGTATCCATCCATCCATCCTCCGTATCTATCTATCTATCCATCCATCCATCCATCTTCCGTATCCATCCATCCATCATGTATTAAACTTCAGTCACACAAACAGAGGATGAATGAAACCAGGGGCAGGTTTTCTCATGTAAATGCATACATCACATTAAATGGACATTTTGGACATGAAATTTAACACATGTTAATAATGGGTACATTGACGTCCATTGGCTTTTGCTTAGAAAATGCTAGCTAGCTAGGTTAGCGGTTGGTGACAGTGCCTAGGTAAACAAACCCAAAACCTGGATTGCATTTTGTCCTTAGACTTCTTACAAGGTAAGGAAACAAAATGTTCTTTTAATTTGGTTGAACTACCCCTTTAAGAATGGTCAGCGGTCTTACCCCAGTAGGGTCTTGTGGTGACAGGGAGAGGCCTAGTAGTAGTAGTGGTAGTAGTAGTGGTGGGGTGATCCCAGGGGACGTAGCTGGCAGTGTGGTGAGGCTGGCGTAGCTGACTCCTCCTGCCATGGAACAGAGCGTAGCGGTCTGGAGGGAGCCAATACTCGTATTCTATCCCCGGGTTCCTGTCTGTCACCAACACCTGCAGACACAACCACACAGTTAGAAAATATATAGTTATAATACCTGGTATACAGTGAGGGAAAAAAGTATTTGATCCCCTGCTGATTTTGTACGTTTGCCTACTGACAAAGAAATTATCAGTCTATAATTTTAATGGTAGGTTTATTTGAACAGTGATGGACAGAACAAAAAAATCCAGAAAAACGCATGTCAAAAATTTTATAAATTGATTTGCATTTCAATGAGGGAAATAAGTATTTGACCCCTCTGCAAAACATGACTTAGTACTTGGTGGCAAAACCCTTGTTGGCAATCACAGAGGTCAGACGTTTCTTGTAGTTGGCCACCAGGTTTGCACACATCTCAGGAGGGATTTTGTCCCACTCCTCTTTGCAGATCTTCTCCAAGTCATTAAGGTTTCAAGGCTGACGTTTGACAACTTGAACCTTGAGCTCCCTCAGATTTTCTATGGGATTAAGGTCTGGAGACTGGCTAGGCCACTCCAGGACCTTAATGTGCTTCTTCTTGAGCCACTCCTTTGTTGCCTTGGCCGTGTATTTTGGGTCATTGTCATGCTGGAATACCCATTCACGACTCATTTTCAATGCCCTGGCTGAGGGAAGGAGGTTCTCACCCAAGATTTGACGGTACATGGGCCCCGTCCATCGTCCCTTTGATGCGGTGATGTTGTTCTGTCCCCTTAGCAGAAAAACACCCACAAAGCATAATGTTTCCACCTCCATGTTTGACGGTGGGGATGGTATTCTTGGGGTCATAGGCAGCATTCCTCCTCCTCCAAACACGGCGAGTTGAGTTGATGCCAAAGGGCTCCATTTTGGTCTCATCTGACCACAACACTTTCACCGAGTTGTCCTCTGAATCATTCAGATGTTCATTGGCAAACTTCAGACAGGCATGTATATGTGCTTTCTTGAGCAGGGGGACCTTGCGGGCGCTGCAGGATTTCAGTCCTTCATGGCGTAGTGTGTTACCAATTGTTTTCTTGGTGAATATGGTCCCAGCTGCCTTGAGATCATTGACAAGATCCTCCCGTGTAGTTCTGGGCTGATTCCTCACCGTTCTCATGATCATTGCAACTCCACGAGGTGAGATCTTGCATGGAGCCCCAGGCCGAGGGAGATTGACAGTTATTTTGTGTTTCTTCCATTTGCAAATAATTGCACCAACTGTTGTCACCTTCTCACCAAGCTGCTTGGCGATGGTCTTGTAGCCCATTCCAGCCTTGTGTAGGTTTACAATCTTGTCCCTGACATCCTTGGAGAGCTCTTTGGTCTTGGCCATGGTGGAGAGTTTGGAATCTGATTGATTGATTGCTTCTGTGGACAGGTGTCTTTTATACAGGTAACAAGCTGAGATTAGGAGCACTCCCTTTAAGAGTGTGCTCCTAATCTCAGCTCGTTACCTGTATAAAAGACACCTGGGAGCCAGAAATCTTTCTGATTGAGAGGGGGTCAAATACTTATTTCCCTCATTAAAATGCAAATCAATTTATAACATTTTTGACATGCGTTTTTCTGGATTTTTTTGTTGTTATTCTGTCTCTCACTGTTCAAATAAACCTCCCATTAAAATTATAGACTGATCATTTATTTGTCTGTGGGCAAACGTACAAAATCAGCAGGGGATCAAATACCTTTTTCCCCTCACTGTATTTTAAGCAATATTGGCGATATAACACAAACCCCAGAGGTGCCTATTATAAACTGGTTACCAATGTAATTAGAACAGTAAAAAATAAATGTTTTGTCATACGCGTGGTATACGGTCTGATATACCACGGCCGTCAGCCAATCAGTAATCAGGGCTCGACCACCCAGTTTAGAACTGTCAATACCAACAATATACTGAAAAAATATATAACAAATGGAAGACAACACGTTAAGAAAATATACGTCAGTTATATATAGGAGAGGAGACTGAATGGTTCTGCTAAATTGGCGTTTTGTATTTGTAATTATTAGGGATCCCCATTAGCTGCTGCCAAGGTAGCAGCTACTCTTCCTGTGGTCCAAACATATTAAGGCACTTATATTACACATAAACAGTTTATCATATAACAGTATTACACCACTAAATATCTACAATACAAAATGTATAATACCACAATATTACAATGTACGTGTGTGCAGAGAGAGTGTGCTAGCGTGTGTGCGTATGCATGTGTCTGTACCTGTGTGGGTGTCTCTTCACAGACTCCATTGTTCCATAAGGTGTATTTGTAGCTGTTTTTTAAAATCTGATTCTACTGCTTGCATCAGTTACCTGATGTGGAATAGAGTTCCATGTAGTCATGGCTCTATGTAGTACTGTGCACCTCTCATAGTCTGTTCTGGACTTGGGGACTGTGAAGAGACCTCTGGTGGTATGTCTTGTAGGGTATGCATGGCTGTCCGAAGTGTGTACTTGGAGTTTAAACAAACAGCTCGGTACATTCAGCTTGTAAACACTTCTTACAAAAACAAGTAGTGATGAAGTCAATCTCTCTTCCACTTTGAGCCATGAGAGATTGACATGCATATCATTAACGTCAGCTCCCAGTGTACTTTTAATGGCCAGACGTGCTGCCTTGTTATGAGCCAATTGTACTTTTCATAAGTCCCTCTTTGTGGCACCTGACCACACTACTGAACAGTAGTCTAGGTGCGACAAAACTAGGGGCTTGAACAAGTATACTAACAAATCTATCATTGTGTACCTTAATTAGTAAGGTTAGTTTGCAGTCTCTATATACACTGAACAAAAATATACAGTAAACACAACATGTAAAGTGTTGGTCCCATGTTACCTCAGCTGAAATAAAAAATCTCAGAAATGTTCCATACACACAAAAAGCTTATTTCTCTAAAATGTTGTGCACAAATTTGTTTACATCCCTGTTAGTGAGCATTTCTCCTTTGTCAAGATAATCCATCCACCTGACAGGTGTGGCATATCAAGAAGCTGATCAAACAGCATGATCATTACACAAGTGCACCTTGTGCTGGGGACAATAAAAGGCCACTCTAAAATGTGCAGTTCTGTCACACAACCCAATGCCACAAATGTCTCAAGTTTTGAAGGCGCGTGCAATTGGCATGTTGACTGCACGAATGCCCACCAGAGCTGTTGCCAGAGAATTGAATGTTCAGTTCTCTACCATAAACCGCCTCCAACGTCGTTTTAGAGAATTTGGTAGTACGTCCAACCGGCCTCCCAACCACAGATCACGTATATGTTGTTGTGTGGGTGAGCGGTTGGCTGATGTGAACAGACTGCCCCATGGTGGCGGTGGGGTTAAGGTATGGACAGGCATAAGTTACGAACATTGAACACAATAGCATTTTATCAATGGCAATTTGAATGCATAAAAATACCGTAACGAGATCCTGAGGCCTATTGTGAGGCCCATTTGTTTCTGTACTCCCCGTCATGTGAAATCCATAGATTAGGGCCTAATGAGTCTATTTCAATTGACTGATTTCCTCATATGAACTGTTACTCAGTAAAAATCTATGAAATTGTTGCATGTTGCGATGATATTGTTGTTCAGTATAGTTATTGCATTGCGTCTCCTGTCCCTCATAACTTTGACCAGACTGACCATGACGTGCAGGTCCTCCATAGTGGGTCCAGGGACCTCAAAGCTTTCCCAGGTGTCCACAGAGCGCTTGTACAGGAGCTTGGTTCCCGCTACGCTGTACTCCCCAGGAACACTGATCTTCCAGTTCCCATTAATGACAAACTGGGAACGCCCGTTCTGGAGCGCTGGAGGGAGAAGAGAAGGTTGAATGAAGGTAGGGAATGTGTCTGGTCTTCAATGCTGATTGGTGAAGTGTGACTGAAATTGGCTGTGTGATGATAATATGTATAGAGTGATTGATTGAATTATGCTACGGTTGGGGTCAATTCATTTTCAGTCAATTCAAGAATCGCAATTGAGGAATGAGGGAAATTTGAGGTGGGTTTTTCTCCCTAATTTCATCATATCCAATTACGAACTTGTCTCATCGCTGCAACTCTCCAACAGGCTCGGTAGAGGTGAAAGTTGAGTCATGCATCCTCTGAAACATGACCTGCCAAACAGCGTTTCTTAACACCCGCCCACTTAACCCGGAAGCCAGCAGCACCAATGTGTCGGAGGAAACACCGTTCAACTGACGACCGAGGTCAGCCTGCAGGTGCCCGGCCAGCCACAACAATGAGTCGCTAGATGAGCCAAGTAAAGCCCCCCCCCCAGCCAAACCCTCCCCTAACCCGGGCAACGCTGGGCCAATTGTGTGCCGCCCTATGGGACTCCCGGTCACGGCCGGTTGTGACACAGCCTGGGATTGAACCCGGGTCTGAAGTGACGCCTCAAGTACTGCGATGCAGTTCCTTCGATCGCTGCGCCACTCAGGAGGCCCTGAGTTGGAATTTCTACTTACATTTAAGTCGTTTAGCAGACTCTTTCATCCAAAGTGACAGAGTAGTGAGTGCATACATTTTTTTGTACTGGTCCTATGTGGGATTCAAACCCACAAGTCTGGCGTTGCAAGAGCCATGCTCTACCAAGTGAGCTACATGGGACCACTTTACTAAATTTAAATGGAACTAACCTCAACCGTACAATTTAACATTTCTTAATTCAGCAAAGTAACAAGGTTGCCTTGCCAAACCATCTCTTGGAAGTTATTTTGGGGGGGGGGGGGATCTTCCAACCAAATCAGAACTAACCAAGTACATCCACTTGCCTGCCAGAAGGCCAGATCCCCAGTTCCCCACCCCCTTGTCCCGCACCCAGTTCCCCCACCCTGCCCATGGCCAAATTAAACCTTTACGAGTGTTCCATTTAGGAACCCTGCATTTTCCATTTCAGGAGTCACGTTATTACGGTCTTGTAAATGTGGGTGAGAATAGATGGATAGCCTTGGGTGTTGTGTTGACTGGAGAGCCCAGCCAGAGTGCAGCTGGGTATCAACCAGAGAACTGTATCTGTCTCTGGTGCCAGGAAGTAACAGTAAGCTAACAGGAATGAGAGGAGAGCAGAATTATGGCTACTTAAAGTGTCAGGGAAGTGGTAGAGTTCTATAGCCATGGCTGGGTGGGTTGAAACTCATAGCAGACATACAGAAGATGATAAAAAAGTCTCAAAGCAAATTCTCTGTCAAACCAGCACTTCTGAGAGGCTGTCTGTGTATGTAGTGTATATAGTTAATGATATACAGAACATTGATGCTGTCCTTGTGTGACAGCTCATTCCCAGTGTGTGTGTGCATGTGTGTGCGCGTGCATCTGTCAAGCTGAGCCATCTCTTACCCAGATAGTTCCTGCTGTTATCGGTGACACGGATGTGAGTAGCTCCAGCTGGGATCATGGTCACTTCATTGTACCCAAACGGACCCGCTATAGCCAACAGAGTACAGAGACATTCATTAAGACAGATATTACACCAGTGGGAGACAAGTAGAAACCATTCATTTAGAGACTGAGTAACATTAATGATGTAGATAAACACAATATGTGGTGCAGTATGTGGTATACATATATATATATATATATATATATATATGTGCCACATACTGCACCACATATATATACATATATATATATACATATACATATACATATACATATACATATACATATACATATACATATATATATATATATATATATATATATATATATATATATATATACACATACACACACCACATACTGCACCACATATTGTGTTTATCTACATCATTAATGATATATATATATATATATATGAAAATATACTGTATATGCTTATGTGTAACACTTATAAAACTTTATTAAAGTAAATACATAAACTCAGAAAAAAGAAACGTCCTCTCACTGTCAACTGCTTTTATTTTCAGCAAACTTAACATGTGTAAATATTTGTATGAACATAACAAGATTCAACAACTGAGACATAAACTGAACAAGTTCCACAGACATGTGACTAACAGAAATTGAATAATGTGTCCCTGAACAAAGGGGAGGGGGGGGGTCAAAATCAAAAGTAACAGTCAGTATCTGGTGTGGCCACCAGCTGCATTAAGTACTGCAGCGCATCCCCTCCTCATGGACTGCACCAGATTTGACAGTTCTTGCTGTGAGATGTTACCCCACTCTTCCACAAAGGCACCTGCAAGTTCCCGGACATTTCTGGGGGAATGGCCCTAGCCCTCACCCTTCGATTCAACAGGTCCCAGACGTGCTCAATGGGATTGAGATCCGGGCTCTTCGCTGGCCATGGCAGAACACTGACATTCCTGTCTTGAAGGAAATCCCACACAGAACGAGCAGTATGGCTGGTGTCATTGTCATGCTGGAGGGTCATGTCAGGATGAGCCTGCAGGAAGGGTACCACATGAGGGAGGATGTCTTCCCTGTAACGCACAGCATGGAGATTGCCTGCAATGACAACAAGCTCAGTCCGATGATGCTGTGACACACCATGACAGACCCGCAACCTCCAAATCAATCCCGCTCCAGAGTACAGGACTCGGTGTAACGCTCATTCCTTCGACGATAAACGCGAATCCGACCATCACCCCTGGTGAGACAAAATCGCAACTCATCAGTGAAAAGCACTTTTTGCCAGTCCTGTCTGGTCCAGCGATGGTGGGTTTGTGCCCATAGGCGACGTTGTTGCCGGTGATGTCTGGTGAGGACCTGCCTTACAACAGGCCTACAAGCCCTCAGTCCAGCCTCTCTCAGCTCATTGCGGACAGTCTGAGCACTGATGGAGGGATTGTGCGTTCCTGGTGTAATTTGGCCAGTTGTTGTTGCCATCCTGTACCTGTCCCGCAGGTGTGATGTTCGGATGTACCGATCCTGTGCAGGTGTTGTTACATGCGGTCTGCCACTGCGAGGACGATCAGTTGTCCGTCCTGTCTCCCTGTAGCGCTGTCTTAGGCGTCTCACAGTACGGACATTGCAATTTATTGCCCTGGCCACATCTGCAGTCCTCATGCCTCCTTGCAGCATGCCTAAGGCACGTTCATACAAATGAGCAGGGACCCCTGCTGCTGGTGTGTGAAAAGCGAGCAGCAAGACTACCCTATTCATTGTGTTTTTTTCTATGGGACTGAGATTCCGTTGCTGTTGTTTTGACAATTTTAGGTCTCTGAGATTAAAGCTGTGTGTGAATTAAGAGTTATAGTGCTATTTTAAACTGGTCCATTTTCTTATTATTTTGTGTTTGAAGAAAGCATAAAGCTAATATGGTGATTTACCGCCACCTGTAGCACTGAGTCCTGAACCGAATATTGTGTGAAATTCATTTATTTTGGTCACTAGATTGCGGTGATATAGCTTAAAGGGGCAATCAGCAGTTGCTACATAAATTTTTTTGGGACTTATAAATTAAATGTACCCACTGAACTCATAAATGTCTCATGAACTTACTTCATCTGTCCTACCCCATCAGAACACAAAATATAAGCTTGTTTTACTCCAACGTTTGTAAACAAAGAAAATGTAAACAAACACTATGTGGCCTCATAACATGGTTAAAACTATAATGTTGATATCATGCATGGTTAGTCCTTGCATCCATAGCTTTGTCTATGAATTTGAGAGTGGTTCATTTCTGCAGCCCCATCCCTCAGCTGTTTACTGAACCAGGGGCAGGAACAACACTTTGTTATTGTTTCTACTGTAGATTCGTCGCTTTAAAGCCATTTCCTAACCATAAGCAAGCAAATTTGAAGACAATGCTCTAATCATTGGCTAGTTTAAAACGGTGGAAGCCGTTGCAATTGCAATGTCCATGATAAAATGAGTTATATCCATCTAGAGTCCTCTATCCATCTCTATGGTTCAGCAATAGACTTAGTTATGAACCTGAGTTAGAGTTTTAGAACAAAGGCCTGCAGACCCCGGAGGGGCCTACCCTTAATAAGTTCAGCTGTGTTCAGGACATTCTCGTTCAAACAAACATCTAGCAACATCTAAAAATCCAAAACGTTTTCTATGCAAGCTAACATCACTGTGTGGTTGTACTTGTTTCGAGTTAGTAGGTACTGTACTGTTAAAAATGCCATGAAATAGCTTTTAATTCAAATTCCCGTGGTTGTAGCATGGCCAAAATCAAAGCAAAAGTAGGACAAATCCAACTCATGCAAACTTTCATCAAAACACCACTGCCTAATGCAGCAGATGCAATGCTGTGGTGCGGACTGGTTATATCCATCCAGAGTCCTCTATATATCTCTATGGTTCAGACTGTCTCCATTGAAAATGAATGAATTCCGTCAGATCGCAAAGATTTTGCCATGTTGTGTGAAGAGCTGGAGTAAGTCAGCTGTTCTACAACACAAAACTCTTAAACTGTCTAGTTTTGTCTCGTCTCTCCTTACGTCAGCTCTACACCACATGGCTGTAGAGTTATGAACTGATCTAGATGTATGTGATAGATCTGCACAGGGCTGTAGAGTTATGAAACTGATCTAGATGTATTTGGGGTAGATCAGCACAGGGCTGTAGAGTTATGAAACTGATCTAGATGTATGTGATAGATCTGCACAGGGCTGTAGAGTTATGAAACTGATCTAGATGTATGTGATAGATCTGCACAGGGCTGTAGAGTTATGAAACTGATCAAGATGTATGTTTGTGTTAGTGCTAGGCTGGAACAAAGATCTTCACACAATTTGGCCACAAAGATGCCTATCCTGTAGAGTTCAGCTGTAGGGTTTGAGTTATCAACCTGGAGTCAGGGTTCTGTTCCGCCTCCGGTTAACATTAGAGAGTTATAGCCTGACCGTGATGATTATTTGAATCTGGTGAGTTAGTACTGGGCTGGAACAAACACCTGCACACCAGACGTGCCTGCCCTTAAGAAGATCTTATAGAGTTAGAAAAGGTAAGATAAATGTATGAAGTCACTCTGGATAAGCGCGTCTGCTAAATGACTAGAATATAAATGTATGAAGTCACTACTGTAAGTCACTCTGGATAAGCGCGTCTGCTAAATGACTAGAATATAAATGTATGTATAGCTTGACCGTGATGAGTTCTCTGGGCCCTTGGCTTTTGACCCTGTGGGAAGCAATGATTACACCCAGCGGCATCAAATCTGTTATGCCTCATTGGGACACACAGCTGCAGGAGGAGAGAAAACCCAGCAAGCCCTCCTAGGCTGCCCAGGCACTCAAACAAAGCCTCCTTTATCTCCATGTTGTCTCCTCACTCAAGCTGAACCATCATGAAGCAGTACAGTCTCTCTTCAGTCACTGTGCCCACACGCGGCGCCAGCTTAAGAGAGGATTCTGTTTCAGAATGGAGCGCAGTGCCAAATCACACGCCAGAGGTGTTGGCCGCTCTGTGTGTGTGTCTGTATGTGTGTGTGTGCGCGCGCGTGTGTATATGTGTCTGTGTGGAGGGGGGATTTATTCTTGTTTGGGTGCCTGTGTCTGCCTTTGATAGAGACAGAGTACACGTGTGTGGGTCTTTCTCTGCTGCTTGAACACTCGTCACTGTCCTGCAGGAACCATTTAGTGGCGGGGGGCCAGAGCTTAGAGTTTGGGGGCCTCTGCTTTGACCCTCACACACACACACACACACACACACACACAGCATTTATGGGCCTAGAGTAACATTCTGTTGACGCTGTTTGTACATTCTGTTTCTTAGATTGCAGTAAGTACCATTAATTAGTGTTCCCTTCTCAAAACCTCATGAATCCAGCTTTGACTAAACATATACACTGAGTGTACAAAACATTAGGAACACCTGCTCTTTCCTTGACATACACTGACCAAGTGAATTCTATGATTCCTTATTGATGTCACCTGTTAAATCCACTTCAAATCAGTGTAGATGAAGGAGAGGAGACAGATCAAAGAAGGGGTTTTAAGCCTTGAGACAATTCAGACATGGAGGGTGTGTGTGTGCCATTCAGAGGGTGAATGGTCAAGACAAAAGATTGAAGTGTCTTTGAACAAGGTATGATAGTAGGTGCCAGGTGCACCGGTTTGTGTCAAGAACTGCACCGCTACTGGGTTTTTCACGCTCAACAGTTTCCTGTGTGAATCAATGGTCCACCACCCAAAGGACATCCAGTCAACTTGACACAACCATAGGAAGCATTGGAGTCAACATGGGCCAGCATCTCTGTAGAACGCTTTTAACACCTTGTAGAGTCCATGCCCAACAGATTGAGACTGTTCTGAGGGCAAAGGGGGGTGCAACCAAATATCAGGAAGTTTCTAATGTTTTGTACATTCAGTGTGTCAGCCTTTGACATTTTGTTTGCTCTGTCTATGCTTCGAGGTTGTGTGCATGTGTACCTGCTCCCTGTGCATTCTGGTACACACTCCTGTGGTGTAGACAGGTGGAGTTCTGTCCTCCACACACCATACAGGCATCCTCCTGCTGGTCCGAGCCCAGGATCAGGTCACAGCCCGGTGCCTGCACAACACAGACAACACACAGGCAACGTTCAGACAACGCACAGGCAGTACACAGGCAACGCACAGGCAACGTTCAGACAACACACAAGCAACGTTCAGACAACACACAAGCAACGTTCAGACAACACACAGGCAACGTTCAGACAACGCACAGGCAGCACACAGGGCAACACACAAGCAACGTTCAGACAACACACAGGCAATGATCAGACAACACACAGGCAACGTTCAGACAACACAGAAAAAGACAACAGAGACAATGAACATAAAACCAGACACACATAACAGACAAAGCAAAAACAAATCAAGGTTGAAAACCAAATACAGCACCCCAAGATACCACCTGAAAAACAGAGCACCACCAACTGCTGATGGACTTGTTAAACGTAGACTCAGTGAAATGCCACAAGCAGCACCGCAGATATTGAGATGAGCGAGATGCAAGAGTTCCCTCTCACACAGTCACACACAGCATCTGCGTATGTACACGGGTTCGCTTTACGCTATTACAACGTGGGAGCCACGGGACCAAAATGGCTGAGAATTTGTGCCTCGCTCTTCAATGCTCTTAGTTGTTGCGGAAAATGACCCACTCTGCTGTTTACTTTCTGCATTTATGTCATATCGCTGAGTCTACCTTTAAGGGACGATCCCTCCGGGTACCTGATTAGACTGGACAGGCTCTTTTACCATGCCTCAGACACACAGCTTTATGACTGGGTTTTCATCGTGACACATTCACACCACGTCATGGAGTTCAGAGTCGGTAATCCTTTGGCAGAAAAGAGCCTATGGAAAAGTCTAGTTGTTTTCTCCTTTCTCTGTAAAAGTGGGACTGACCTCTGACCCCGGCTTGGGCAGGCTGACCCCCAATATATCAGTCCAGGCCTAAAGTTCAGGGGTGATGATTGGCGGGTCAAAGGTCCCATAAGAAGTCAGGGGTGTGTCAGGGAAACAGACAGCCCTTCCCCCTACGGCAGAATTGCAGTAATCGTAAAGCAATTCTAGTTGAGGGGTGCAGGTTTTCTACAACACCACAGAACTCAGAAGGCATCAGAATAATTCTGAACAGGAAGTAGTGCATGTAGATAATACCACACCAACATTTCTTAGAAGATGGTGACCTAGCGATGGAGGTAAGTTGAAGATGTGGATGTTTTTTCCACTACATAAAAGGACAAGGGCCACAGCACTAATTAACTATGTCCATGTAGTCAGATGTTGCTCTATGGTGAACATCCCCACTGTCTCTGTTAAAGCATGTTCCACTCTCCCTCCACACTGTCTCTGTTAAAGCATGTTCCACTCTCCCTCCACACTGTCTCTGTTAAAGCATGTTCCACTCTCCCTCCACACTGTCTCTGTTGAAGCATGTTCCACTCTCCCTCCACACTGTCTCTGTTGAAGCATGTTCCACTCTCCCTCCACACTGTCTCTGTTGAAGCATGTTCCACTCTCCCTCCACACTGTCTCTGTTGAAGCATGTTCCACTCTCCCTCCACACTGTCTTTGTTGAAGCATGTTCCACTCTCCCTCCACACTGTCTCTGTTGAAGCATATTCCACTCTCCCTCCACACTGTCTGTTGAAGCATGTTCCACTCTCCCTCCACACTGTCTCTGTTAAAGCATGTTCCACTCTCCCTCCACACTGTCTCTGTTAAAGCATGTTCCACTCTCCCTCCACACTGTCTCTGTTGAAGCATGTTCCACTCTCCCTCCACACTGTCTCTGTTGAAGCATGTTCCACTCTCCCTCCACACTGTCTCTGTTAAAGCATGTTCCACTCTCCCTCCACACTGTCTCTGTTAAAGCATGTTCCACTCTCCCTCCACACTGTCTCTGTTAAAGCATGTTCCACTCTCCCTCCACACTGTCTCTGTTGAAGCATGTTCCACTCTCCCTCCACACTGTCTCTGTTGAAGCATGTTCCACTCTCCCTCCCCACTGTCTCTGTTGAAGCATGTTCCACTCTCCCTCCACACTGTCTGTTGAAGCATGTTCCACTCTCCCTCCACACTGTCTGTTGAAGCATGTTCCACTCTCCCTCCACACTGTCTCTGTTAAAGCATGTTCCACTCTCCCTCCACACTGTCTCTGTTGAAGCATGTTCCACTCTCCCTCCACACTGTCTCTGTTAAAGCATGTTCCACTCTCCCTCCACACTGTCTCTGTTGAAGCATGTTCCACTCTCCCTCCACACTGTCTCTGTTAAAGCATGTTCCACTCTCCCTCCACACTGTCTCTGTTGAAGCATGTTCCACTCTCCCTCCACACTGTCTCTGTTGAAGCATGTTCCACTCTCCCTCCACACTGTCTCTGTTGAAGCATGTTCCACTCTCCCTCCACACTGTCTCTGTTAAAGCATGTTCCACTCTCCCTCCACACTGTCTCTGTTAAAGCATGTTCCACTCTCCCTCCACACTGTCTCTGTTAAAGCATGTTCCACTCTCCCTCCACACTGTCTCTGTTGAAGCATGTTCCACTCTCCCTCCACACTGTCTCTGTTGAAGCATGTTCCACTCTCCCTCCCCACTGTCTCTGTTGAAGCATGTTCCACTCTCCCTCCACACTGTCTGTTGAAGCATGTTCCACTCTCCCTCCACACTGTCTGTTGAAGCATGTTCCACTCTCCCTCCACACTGTCTCTGTTAAAGCATGTTCCACTCTCCCTCCACACTGTCTCTGTTGAAGCATGTTCCACTCTCCCTCCACACTGTCTCTGTTAAAGCATGTTCCACTCTCCCTCCACACTGTCTCTGTTGAAGCATGTTCCACTCTCCCTCCACACTGTCTCTGTTAAAGCATGTTCCACTCTCCCTCCACACTGTCTCTGTTGAAGCATGTTCCACTCTCCCTCCACACTGTCTCTGTTGAAGCATGTTCCACTCTCCCTCCACACTGTCTCTGTTGAAGCATGTTCCACTCTCCCTCCACACTGTCTCTGTTAAAGCATGTTCCACTCTCCCTCCACACTGTCTCTGTTGAAGCATGTTCTTCTGCTGTGCTCTAAGGGTTATATGTGGTTAGGCAGCAGTAGTCTCACACTATGACCAGCTAACTCTAACCATTCTATAGAGAGGCCAGTGCTGTACCTTCTGTGACAGAGAGTTCACACACAGATATGCACTCACGCATGCATGCACACACACGGGAAAGTGCATGTACACACAAACCTGCTCTATTTTGTATAGTATTTGAAAGTATTTACTTGGATATACCACAGAGGCACAAAGAGGGACTGGTGACAAGGGAAGCTGAGGAGTGATGGAGGAGAGACGAGGAGAGAAGAAAAGAAAAGAGGGGAGACGTGGAGAAACGAGACAAGGAGAGGAGAGAATAGGAGAGACATGAAGAGGAGAGACAGAGAGGAGAGACATGAAGAGGAGAGACAGAGAGGAGAGACATGAAGAGGAGAGGAGAGACGTGGAGAGGAGAGACGAGAGATGTGGAGGGACGATGAGAGGAGAGAAGTGGAGGAGAGAATAGGAGAGACGTGGAGAGACAATGAGAGGAGAGACGTGGAGAGGAGAGAATAGAAGAGACGTGGAGAGACGATGAGAGGAGAGAAGTGGAGAGACGATGAGAGGAGAGACGTGGAGAGACGATGAGAGGAGAGACGTGGAGAGACGATGAGAGGAGAGACGTGGAGAGACGATGAGAGGAGAGACGATGAGAGGAGAGACGATGAGAGGAGAGACGATGAGAGACGATGAGAGGAGAGACGTGGAGAGGAGAGAATAGGAGAGACGTGGAGAGAAGTGGAGAGGAGAGAAGAAAAAAGAGAGACGAGGAGAGGAGAAATACCAACCATACAAAGCACTTTGAAGCCTGGTGAAAAGCATCATATAAATAGAAATCATTATTATAATAATAATTATATTAAACATTCAGAGAGAGAAGATTCTTTTACATTTTAAATGTAACCTTTATTTAACCAGGCTAGTCAGTTAAGAACAAATTCTTATTTACAATGACGGCCTACCGGGGAAAAGTGGGTTAACTGCCTTGTTCAGGGGCAGAACGACAGATTTTTATCTTGTCAGTTCGGGGATTCGATCCAGCAACGGTTACTGGCCCAACGCTCTAACCATTAGGCTACCTGCCGCCCCAGATTCAAGTGGGCCTTTGTGTATGTTTGAGTGTGTGTGTGTGTGTGTGTGTGTGTGTCTCCGCCTGTGTGTGTGTGTGTGTGTGTGTGTGTGTGTGTGTGTGTGTGTGTGTGTGTGTGTGTGTAAAGGGGTCATTTGCTTGCTACACCCCAGTCAGATTATGTATGTTCCTCCTGCAGTGCAAAGAAAACCGATCAAGTGGGAGGTTCTAGAGTAGAGACCAGCAATCTAGGAAATATATAATTATCTACCCCTCACACACACACAGTGAATCTGTGTACGCAACAGTATATGAATCAACACAACAAGCTACCTGAGTGCATGAGGCACTCTTTATTGTATACATGAATACACAGACATATACACCATATTTAGTCCAGGCAGCTATGTGTTGTGTGGGCCGGAACTCAATCTGTGTCACGCTGCTTTCCAGACCAGCTGGACTCTGCATCTGCTTCCTGTCCTAGACCACGCCCCCTGGGACCTCAGACAGTTTAGGACCACCGCTGACCTCACGCCCCATAAATCCCCTCATACACGTCAACTCACACAAAGACATACAATCACACACACAGACATAAAGACCAACATGCTAATGTTCACACCCCTATACTTCTCTGCACACACACACACACACACACACGTTTTGATAGAGGACCATAATGTACTAATGACCAAAGCCTCAACCTCAGGGGAGAGAATTGAATTTCCAATCATCTCCATCTGCTGGAGTGTGTGTGGGGGGGGATGGGAGAACCCTATTACTGAGGTGTGTGTTGGGGGGATGGGAGAACCCTATTACTGAGGTGTGTGTGGGGGATGGGAGAACCCTATTACTGAGGTGTGTGTGGGGGATGAGAGAACCCTATTACTGAGGTGTGTGTGGGGGATGGGAGAACCCTATTACTGAGGTGTGTGTGTGGGGGGGGATGAGAGAACCCTATTACTGAGGTGTGTGTGTGGGGGGGGATGAGAGAACCCTATTACTGAGGTGTGTGTGGGGGGGGGGATGAGAGAACCCTATTACTGAGGTGTGTGTGTGGGGGGGGATGAGAGAACCCTATTACTGAGGTGTGTGTGTGGGGGGGATGAGAGAACCCTATTACTGAGGTGTGTGTGTGGGGGGGGATGGGAGAACCCTATTACTGAGGTGTGTGTGTGGGGGGAGGATGGGAGAACCCTATTACTGAGGTGTGTGTGGGGGGAGGATGGGAGAACCCTATTACTGAGGTGTGTGTGTGGGGGGATGGGAGAACCCTATTACTGAGGTGTGTGTGGGGGATGAGAGAACCCTATTACTGAGGTGTGTGTGGGGGATGAGAGAACCCTATTACTGAGGTGTGTGTGGGGGATGAGAGAACCCTATTACTGAGGTGTGTGTGGGGGATGAGAGAACCCTATTACTGAGGTGTGTGTGGGGGATGGGAGAACCCTATTACTGAGGTGTGTGGGGGGGATGGGAGAACCCAATTACTGAGGTGTGTGTGTGGGGGGGATGGGAGAACCCTATTACTGAGGTGTGTGTGTGTGGGGGGGATGGGAGAACCCTATTACTGAGGTGTGTGTGTGGGGGGGATGGGAGAACCCTATTACTGAGGTGTGTGTGTGGGGGGGATGGGAGAACCCTATTACTGAGGTGTGTGTGTGGGGGGGATGGGAGAACCCTATTACTGAGGTGTGTGTGGGGGGGGATTAGGAGAACCCTATTACTGAGGTGTGTGTGGGGGGATGGGAGAACCCTATTACTGAGGTGTGTGTGGGGGGGATGGGAGAACCCTATTACTGAGGTGTGTGTGGGGGGATGGGAGAACCCTATTACTGAGGTGTGTGTGGGGGGATGGGCGAACCCTATTACTGAGGTGTGTGTGGGGGGATGGGAGAACCCTATTACTGAGGTGTGTGTGTGGGGGGATGGGAGAACCCTATTACTGAGGTGTGTGTGGGGGATGAGAGAACCCTATTACTGAGGTGTGTGTGTGGGGGGGGGGGGTGGGAGAACCCTATTACTGAGGTGTGTGTGGGGGGGGGTGGGAGAACCCTATTACTGAGGTGTGTGTGGGGGGGATGGGAGAACCCTATTACTGAGGTGTGTGTGGGGGGGGATGGGAGAACTCTATTACTGAGGTGTGTGGGGGGGTGGGAGAATCCTATTACTGAGGTGTGTGGGGGGATGGGAGAACCCTATTACTGAGGTGTGTGTGCATGTGTGTCCCTGAAAGGGCCCCTTATGCATCCCCTGTTGCATTGTTCCATATACACAGAGCAACAACATGTTTATGTCTGTGTGTGTCTTTCTCTGCTGCTTGAACACTCGTCACTGTCCTGCAGGAACCACTTAGGTTGAGAATACTGTGGCGGAGGGCCAGAGCTTAGAGTTTGGTGGGATCTGCTTTGACCCTCACACACACACACACAGAGAGTGCATTTATGGGCCTAGAGTAACATTCTGTTGACGCTGTTTGTACATTCTGTTTCTTAGAGTGCAGTAAGTACCATTAATTAGTGTTCCCTTCTCAAAACCTCATGAATCCAGCTTTGACTAAACATCAATTAGTTATAAAAGAAAGCCACAAGGAATGTCAGCCCTTGACATTTATTTTGCTCCGTCTATCCTTTAGAGGCTGTGTGTGCGCGCGTGTGTGTGTGTGTGTGTGTGTGCGGGGGGTGCTCTGACAAGTGCACTCTGGTCCTAACGCACAGGATGAGTAAACTACTCCTAAGGGAACCAGCAGAAATGGTCAACACAGTCCCAATACTGTCCAGACAGAGACAGTCCCAATACTGTCCAGACAGAGACAGTCCCAATACTGTCCAGACAGAGACAGTCCCAATACTGTCCAGACAGAGACAGTCCCAATACTGTCCAGACAGAGACCGTCCCAATACTGTCCAGACAGAGACCGTCCCAATACTGTCCAGACAGAGACCGTCCCAATACTGTCCAGACAGAGACAGTCCCAATACTGTCCAGACAGAGACCGTCCCAATACTGTCCAGACAGAGACCGTCCCAATACTGTCCAGACAGAGACAGTCCCAATACTGTCCAGACAGAGAGAAAGGGGATGAGTGAGAGTGTGTGCTTTTGATTCCGGTACTGCCTGACACACACACACATAGTGAGACCATAGTGGACACACACACACACAAAATTGTCACTCACCAAGCATTTTCCATTGACACACACATCTCCAGCCTCTTTACTGCAGGCAGTGCCGTCCAGGACGCGACCAAAGTTGTAGTAGAAGTTGTGACCCTGGGCCAGACAGCTCAGCTCACACGGGTTAGAACCTTAGGTTAGGAGGTGGTATTACAAGACAATGTAAATATACACATATATACAACCTCCTCGCTGACAGACATTACCTCTCACATACAACTAACAAGTACAGTTACTAGAAAGTTGGGTGAGTCACGTTACTGGCTATTCTAGTCTATTTTCTCCTGCTGTAGTACTGCAGTACAGGGTTTAAAAGAACTGTACATTTTAATGGATGGAAGGAGGTAACTAGTAGCAGGTGGAGGACAGATGGGAATGGAAGGAGGTAGGAAGGGGGGGAGTAGTAGTGGTGGGGGTAGGGTGCAGAGGGGAAAGGGTGAAACAGGTCAGTGGAGAGTATGGACTGAACTCATAATACAGATGTGGCCAAATGACAAGCAGATTTCCCAACGCACGCATGCACGCACGCACATGCACACGCACACGCACACGCACACACACACACATCATGCCTCACCGACCTCCATAGAAGGTGGTCCATCTGTAACTGTTTCCAGTCACCAGCGGTCTGTCGTTGTAGGCAGAACACTGCATCTCCCTGAAGTCCTCTGAGCCCCCAGCACACCCCTACAGCAGACAGATATACAGTAGAGACCTGGTTACCCAGTGCTATGCACTCACACATGCATGCCTCAACACACCTCACCCCCTTATGTTACTATGTTTAATATACTGTACCCAATACTGACTCACTGTCTAAACACACATGTACACACCCATACGTCTGACAGAGGATCCTCGCCGTATACCTTCCAAGGTAACCAACGTCTTGGACGATATATCTTCAAGAATATATACCATGAAAATATACTATTCACTGAGGGTGTAGATGAAAACTCTGTTGTATCTATCTATTTATGGGACTCAGATAGAAGCATATGTACTGTTCATATAGTATCAGGAGCTCAACTTGTGTACAGTACAATGGAGTGACAGGTTCATGTTTCAGTGAAACTGATCACGCCCAGACAGCATACCTGCTTAGTTAAATATAGTAACAGCACAGTTCACATTCACTGAACCAACTTTGTTATCAGCCCTGAAGCACACTTAGCTTATCGTTTCAAAATGTTTGACAACAATACAAAAGTCTGCATCGACCTTTCAGTATAGAAATCCATCATTCAAAAGTTGTGATCCTGATTACAATTTTTTTTTAACACATAGTGGAATCTCAAACTCCAAAAAAAGCAACAAGTGACAAATTGATAGGTTACAAATTCCTGTCATACACACAAGGCCGACGCAGGGTTACAGATCTGTTTGTGACTTAGCCAACTCCTCGTTCTGTTGTGTTTATCCATTGTCTTGCCAGCGTGTCATGTAGGCCTACGGCAGGACTCAGAGGAGTTGGCATGCTAATTAGACTAAAGGGACTTCCTGGACTCATCCAAAACAAAATGCTCCTTTAAATGTTCCTTTCCTAAATGTTTTAAACCGTTTTCCATTGCGTGCCGTACACAAGCTTGACCCTCACTTGGCTGCATGATATTCTGGATGTTGTATTGGGCCAGTAGGTCTTGGCATGATAGCTGTGCAAACACAGCATACTGGTTTCCCTGTGTGGTGATGTCATCGTGTTGACACATACCTTGGTGTTGCAGATCTTGTATTGTCTGGGGTCTCCTGAACATGGTCCGCCAACTGGGTTCCTGGGACAGAGTTCAGTCATTTATGAAAATGACAATGACTTAGAAATAAGGAGGGTTCTATGGTGTAACAATCAAATAAATGCTATTACGGTTAGCCTGATGTCCCGTGGGCAGATTCTGTGTGTAGACCGAGAGAATCTGCCAGGACTGAATGGGATGTGTGAGACCCAAGCAGCATTAGTTAAAAAATTTTGTCACTGGTTATTTGGATGAATCAGGATTGGGAAAAGGTGATGCTTAAACTGATTAGTCTCGAGTGCTTCGCACCTGTGCCCACACGGATGGGAAGGGGGGGCGGGGGGGGCTTTGCCTGAGAGTTTCCTTTTGCAACGGGGGGAGACTTGGTATTTGCTGGAAATTAAAATGTGTAATATATATGAACACCGAAGTTAAACACGCAGCTGACCAAATTCCGTGAGATTTTACTTCTGCTTTAACAGAGATTACTGTAAGCCTACTGAACACAGGGATGAGCCTCCAGCCAAATGTTTTCATTTGAGAAGTAGTAAATCTGACTGGGGCCATTGTGGTCAAAATGTTAAAGGCCCTGTCCAGTTAAAAACTTGATCTTTCTATGTTTTATATTTCCACAAAATAAGGTTGGAATATTACTGTGAAATTGTGAAAATTATGATAATGTACTTTTAGTTTAAGACTGTACACTTATGGGCACATTAAATAAGGCCACTGGTCATCCCATTACAGAAATCTGACTTGAATGGGAAAGTTTGTGGTAGTCATTGTGCTTCTCATGTTTTATTACTAGATAAACCACAGCAAATACAGAGAAAGCAGCATACAAAGACATTTACTTACATTTTTTGAGGATTAACCTGTTTGAAACAGGTCTCTGTTGTGATTGGACCATCCCTGGTTCTTACCTGGTGATGCAGGTGCGTGTACGCACAGAGGCCCCTCCCCCACATGAGCGCGAGCACACGGACCAGCCATTCCACGATGCCCATTCGTTCCTGTAGTGCAGCTGTCGTCGGGCACGCGCTGAACGACCCTCTGAAGGACCCCACGCAGACACCCAGGAAGACTGAGACACAGAAGGTCAGAGGTCAACATCATTTATTGACGTAAAGTAAACTAGACTCTATCTATTGATATTTTTCTAATGGTTCACATACATTACAAACAGCACTCTGCATCAACTGATTATTCATTGATTCCTATAGAACTGATCCCAAAGGGCCAAGGCCATTTGGAGAATGGATTCTCTAGGGCCCCAATTATGATTCCTTAGAAGATACGTCACTTTGGATTGAAAGATTGGCTGATTGATTTGGTCATTCAACAATACACTTAGACAACAGTCAAATCAGTTTCCGTTATTACCACTCACATATTATGATTAAAGCAGTACATTCATTCCAAATGATTGAGCATGAACATGTATTGCCAGAATAAATCAAACAACTCTCCCCATTGTAGAGCTCTGGGCCCATATTCATAAAGGTTGAGTTCATGCCCGACTACATAGACACATAGCAGATCTTACCATGCCTGGATAAGTATTTAACATATCACACTGTGTGTGTTTGTGTGTGTGTGTGTGTGTGTGTGTGCGTGTGTGTGTGTGAGAGAGAGGAGGGCGTGAAAGCGAGGTATAGGTGAGGTAAATGCCATGAATGTGTGAAAGGGGTGTAGTGTGTGTGTGTGTGTGTGTGTGTGTGTGTGTGTGTGTGTGTGTGTGTTTGTACACAACCTGCTACCTGTCAACAAGATCACCTTGGGGAAGCCAGTTGTTTAGTGCTGTCTATAAAAACGTAATCTCCATCACATAAATCTATTTCAAGAGTGTGTGTGTGTGTGTACCTGCACCCCTATGTGACAACTGTAAACATAGCCAAACAACAAAATGATGAGAGAACTACAAGGTTAATTTTCCAAAGCATTCCAGGGTTTCCCTGGAGGTGGATTTAAACTGGCAGTGATCCATCTTATCTTCCATCAGGAAGCAGAGCATGGGCTTCAAAACCTTTCACTTATAGTACACATTAATATGTATCACTAACTGACAAACATATCCACTTCTACTGAAAGCATTTCTGTGCACGTACGTGGTTGACACCCGTGCCAAAGGTGTGTGTTCACCCTGTCTGACTTCCTGGTTGGCTACTATTGGCCTGGTTTCAGATCAATCAGTTCCCTTGTTGTGCATAGCTGTAAGCAATATGGTTATATCCCCACCTATCTCTCTGAGAGCCCTAGCCCTGGGTGGAGTTTAGGCCATATTATTTCTATACTAATCAGGTATTTCCAGGTCAATGGGGGGGAGTCACTAAGGGCCAAGTGAGTGGATTGGAAATCGGCCCCAAAGTCTGACTCTTTCTAACTGACAGTCAGGTTTCCTTCTGTTAAGGTTCAGGAGTGACTAGTCTAGAGGACATATGGTCATGGCAAGGTGACCTGGGGTTACCACCACCGCCAGTTAAATTAGCATCGATAAAGTTGGAGATAGGAAGGCCCGGCATTTTAGATTAATGAAAACAACCTCTGACCTTTCCAAACACCCCCCAATCCCCTTATCCCTCAATCTATTCCGGGAGAGGTGATTGAAGGGAAGGTACAGCGAATCAGGAATCCCCTTCACTTTTACAGAGTAAATAATTAATCTTTGTCCGAGCCAAAACAGCCCATAGGACAGGAGTGTGTGTAGTGTGAGGCAGCTTGATGTACACCCCTTGGACAGGACGCTATGCTAGTCTGTCGCAGGGCCTTACCGCCAAACTATCTCCCTACTGCTGAGTGCCAAGCAGAGAGCCCCGGTTTTTAGAGTCTTTGGTACAACTCGACCAGGAAACAAACCCACAACCTTCCAATCTCAATCTCTTCTTGGACTCCCGAGTGGTGCAGCGGTCTAAGGCACTGCATCTCAGTGCAAGAGGTGTCCCTAAAGTCCCTGGTTCAAATCCAGGCTGTGTTACATTTGTCTGTGATTGGGAGTCCCATAGGGCGGTGCACAATTGGCCCAGTGTTGTCTGGGGTAGGCCAGCATTGTAAATAAGAATTTGTTCTTAACTGACTTGTCTTGTTAAATAAAGGTTAAATATAAAATACATTTAAAAAGGGGGATAGTCTAACCACAAGACCTCTGAAGTGAACGCTCTCAGAGTGGCTTATAGGTAATCAGGTTGACCTGGATACCAGAATGGATGGACATCTCAGGGTAGGAGTGCTGATCTAGGATCAGGTCCCCCGTCTATGTAATCTTATTCATTGGGATTCAAAAAGGGAAGTCGGATCCAAAATTAACACTAGGTTTACTTAGCTGTTGGACTAGATTGTGGATTTGTGGCTGTAGGAACATGCGCATTAACTAATCCCAGAGAAGATTCAGGAGAACTGTGCTGATCTAGGATCAGTTTTGCCTTGTAGATGGAATATTCGTACATGGTCAGGACATCGTGGATCAAGAGTCCTACTCCGAGACAGAATACGGGCCCTGATGAAGCAGATACAATTCGTCATTCACACCATTTCTATTCACACCTTTATGAAGACTAAATAATATTATTGGTATCTATAGTAGTTATCAAGGTAGATTGTTGTTTTTCAAGTGTATAATTATGATGCATCTGAATGACTCAGGTAAGACTCTGGTAAGAGTTAAGGTAAGAGAATAAAGACTTCCACAAAGTTGAATAGTTGTTTGTGTAACATGGTGGATGGATAAAGCACAGGGGAGCAGCATTATACAGAGTGCTGGCCTTTCTTTATACAGAGTGCATTTTTGCCCAGCACCTGTGTGCAACACGCCACAGGTTCATGGTCTGGTGATGAGGTGGCCCTGCCTGCGACTTCAAAATCAATGTCAAGTCTATAACAGTACCCTGCTCACCCATGAGTGTGTGGCCAGGCACATCTCCAACTCAATCATCAAGTTTGCTGACAACACAACAGTGGTAGGCCTGATTACCAACAATGACGAGACCACCAACAGGGAGGAGGTGAGAGCGCTGGTGGAGTGGTGCCAGGAAAATAACCTCTCCCTCAACGTCAACAAAACAAAGGAGCTGATCGTAGACTACAGGAGACAGCAGAGAGAGCACACCCCCATCCACATCGATGGAGAGGGTAAAAGGTTTCATGTTCCTCGGCGTGCACAACACTGGTGACCTGAAATGGTCTCTTCACACAGACAGACAGTGTGGTGAAGAAGGCGCAACAGCGCCTCTTCAACATCAGGAGGCTGAAGAAATTTGGCTTGGCCCCTAAGACCCATTGAGAGCATCCTGTCGGGCTGTATCACCGCCTGGTACGGCAATCGCATCGCCCGCAACTGCAGGGCTCTCCAGAGGGTGGGGTAGTCAGCCCAACGCTTCATCAGGGGCACATTGCCTGTTCTCCAGGACATCTACAGCACCCGTTGTCACAGGAAGGCCAAGAAGATCAAGGACCTCAGCCCCCCGAGACACGGCCTGTTCCCCCCGCTACCATCTAGAAGGAGGAGACAGTACAGGTGCATCAAGAGACTGGGACCATCAAATCTGGGACCGAGAGTCACTACTAGCCGGACTCAGCCCAGTACCCTGCCCTGAACCTCAGACACGGTCACTAGCCGGCTACCACCGGGTACTCTACCCCACACCTTAGAGATCACTGCCCTATGTACATAGAGTCATTGAACACTGGTCACTTTAATAATGTTTACATACTGTTTTACCTAATTAACATGTATATCGTGTATTCTAGTCATGACTTATCCTATATAACCACTGCTATACACATCTTCCTATTCAGATACTGTCCATATTGTCTACACACATCATTCACATACATCTAGAGTACCTTCAGAAAGTATTCATACCCCTTGATTTTTCCACATTTTGTTGTGTTACAAAGTGGGATTAAAATGTATTTAGTAATAATTTTTTATTAAATGATCTAAACAAAATACTCTATAATCTTGATTTCTTGTTGTGTTTTTATTTATTTGTTATATCTTCTTTATTATTTGTGTACTTGTTTGACATGATACTGCATTGTTAGGAGCTAGTAACTTAAGCATTTCACTGCAACCTCTATAAAATATGCAACCAATAAACTTTGATTTGAGACTTTGGTCTCTACCGTGGGTGACCTGGGTTCAGATCCCGCCCATGACATGATTTCACCTTAGTTGACTTGAAGAGTTTGGCACATGCCTACCTTAGTCGGACAAAAACCTGTAAAGTGCTCCATTTGATCACTCCCCTTTTCACTATAGCCCAGTCAGTCAGAGGAATGACACTGGTGATTGGCTGAGGGTTAACGGACATGGCTGGCCAATGGTTGACTGTCTCAGCCACCTGAGGGTAGTGTGTGTGTGTGAGAGAGAGAGAGAGTAAGAGTGAAAGAAGGAAAGAAAGAATCCAGGACCAACAGATGGTGTTAACAAGGCTGTAAATTCAACCTCAAGTTCAGTTTGCTGCCACATTTAGTGGGACCAGCGTTTTAAACCGGCCTGTCTGTGTGTCAACATTCTGAGGGAAACTAGAGAGGAAGGCACTTGGCTTTGACGTCTCTGACGGAGGGACAGAACGGAAGGACTGGATGGAATTCCAAGAGAAAGTCATGTTAATAAAAACACAGCCTTGTTTAAGGGGGGGTGGACAGAGGACTATTTGGGATGTCAGGAGGAGGTGTGTGTGGGGGAGTGTGAGGGGTGTGTGTGTGTACGTGTGTCAGGAAAGCATCCTTACCCTCAGGCTCTCCCTGGCAACCAGACAAACAGTGATGAAAGATGGCCGCTCTGTGTTGAAGGAGAAGCGAGGGGCAACGCAGCAATTAGAGCGTGCCCAGATGGGAGAGAGATGGAGAGCAAACTACCAGCCCTATAGGAACATGCCGCCATCCCCGCCTTCATTAGCAGGCTAAACGCTACACAAACATTCCAATCAGCTCCTTTCTTCCAGAACCTCAAAACCTCAGTAGCCGTGCCAGCAGGACCCCTCATCACATCTGATACTAGTTGGAGCACTTTGATTTCTATATTATCTAAATGACCTGGATTTTCCTCAGGGAAACACTGGAGAACAGGCACCCTTTTCCTTATATAGGCCACTACTTTTGACCAGGGCCCATAGGGTTAGGGTTAGTAATGCACTATATAGGGAATAGGGTGCCATTTGGTACGCAAACTTTCTTCGCACAGATTAGAGCATCAGACTAATCAGGCCCTGTTCTCAGACCTGTTTCTGCTGTCTTGCCAACTCCTATGGTCATTGTCAAGCCAATAGGAGTTGGCAAGACCGCACAAACAGATCTGGGAGCAGGCTACTGAATCGGGCCTGTGAGTTTATAAAGTGTCCAGCCAGGATGGGTTCAATTCCATTTCACGTCAGCCATTTCAGAGGGATGATTGGAAATGTCCCATTAAATGTAGCATTGTGGGGACTTTCATGAACTGACTCAAAACCGTGGGCATCCAGTCAGTAGGTGTTGAGGTGAATCCAAACATTCTTGTCTGAGGTTTCCAAAAGCTTTCCTAGCGAAATTGTTAATATTCATTATTTAGTAGTGTTATCTTGACAACATGAAATCACACGCTCGCAGAACAGTTAAGTGCTACATTTGACAAATTCTGTTCGTTCACACATATACTGTATAATTGTTACTTTCTCGCAGCTGTGCAGCAGGGCTGTGGAGAGAAATAAGAAACTTCTTTAGCGATGTGAAACCCAGCCCTCAGCAGGCGCTGTGGACATGTCTATCAGTGTTAATGAGGTGTGCTGGAGAAGGGAGTGAAGAGGACAGAACTAACTTACACTGGGCTGGGAGGACTGGCAGACGGCAGAGACCAGCAGGCAGATGAAGGTCAGAGCCTGGCAGAGAGACAACCTCCTGGAGACAGAGACAATAAACAACCTCTGTCAGTTACGCACCCAGCTCTTCTCCATACCAATCACACTATCACCTCGATAAACAACCCCGATTAAATCAGAGAGAGAGAGAGCGAAATGAGGGGGGACAGCAAGAGAGAGGGAGGTGAGAGAGAGGGAAAGCGAAAGACAGAGAGAGAGTGGGGAGGAGGGAGAGAAGAGATTTTTGATGGTCTTTATTGACAAATCCTCACTTACAGTAGTTAAACACAGAGACAGAGAGACAAAGACAGAGACAGAAAGAGATCCTCACTGAGTTCAAGACAGAGACAGAGAGAAAGGCAGAGATACAGAAGGACAAAGAAATCAGGTAAATTATTAAATTCAAGCTATATGTTGTAATATCTAAGCAAGATTCCTGATGCTGTGCATATGTGAATGGCACTAGCCCAAGCGCACCCTTGGAGATGTAGAGTGGTACATTTGTAGTGGAGATATCCATCTAGTGGGCAGACATGACAGGCCAGAAGGAAATAGCAAGCAAAAGAGAGAGAGAAAGAGAAAGAGAAAGAGAAAGAGAGAGAAGCGAAAGAGAGAAACCCATCGGGAGACAATGAGAGAGAGAGAGACCGATCGAGAGAGAGAGACCCATCGAGAGAGAGAGAGAGAGAGAGACAGTCAGACGGCTGAGACCAGCAGGCAGATGAAGGTCAGAGTCTGTGGCGACCTAAATGCCAGAACCGAACAAGAACCTGACACCCTCAGCACACAGGTGGACAAACACCTGCCTAGAGGTGACAGCATTCCCTCCCTCATATGCCCCTATGACAACATAACCAACAAAAACTGGTCACAACTCCTGCAGATCTGTCGCACGCTGGGTATTGTCATGACGTTGGCCTGTGGGTAAGGTTTATGACCCCCCCATAAATACCTTTCTCCCTTCCCCTCTCTGACCCTACTGAAGGACTGCTGTCCTGAAGGACTGCTGTCCTGTTAAATATAGAGTCTGGGAACATCAAACAAATGGGGAAAGGAACCATATTTTGGTAATAAAACCAGTTGGAAATATGCTTTGGAACGTAATGAGTATGGATGTCAGTTCGGTTGTCATCTGAGACATTATGACTGATGACAGGACGACATAAACTGTACCTGAGAAAGTATACACCCTCTAGTTATCAGAGTAACATGGAATTGTTATGCAATTGAAATGTTTGATATTGAAATTGTTTGTTAGGAGATTAAATGTAATTTTAGCTTCCAAATGAGAGAATTGGGTTTTCATAAGGAAAGTGCCCTGCTTGATCAGTGGCCCAACCCTGTGAAGAGACAGGGGTTATAAACGATGAAACACATCCTTCCCCCTCTCCACTATATAAGCCTTTGACGAAAAGATAACCAGGTTGTTCCAGTACGTGAGGTCTGCAGCCTCTACGTTAGAAGGACACACATGTCAAGTACAGAACTAAGCCAACCTCGGCGTGAGCTTTGGTGGCGAATGGTATGAACTTTGAGCTTATTCACTACAGAAGTGATACTTCCTAGCCGTTGAGTTAGCAGCGGCCGCTGTAGACGTGGGCTAGGAAAGGACGGACGACGGATCCAGTCTAACAAACAGACGAAGATACCACCACGTATCCAATGTACCACCAGAGACATTCTTCCGAGGACAGGAAGATCTGTTGGCCAACCCGGCCAGCATCTACGACCAATCTACCGAAGCGCAGCTCAGAGTAAATATTTATTGCATTTTCCTTTTCCAAATGGGCGGTAATTTAGAATGCATAAGATAATGTATTTACGATAGCATAGCTGCTGTTTGTTTGTTCCTAAGTCTTCCCGCGCTTTCATTCAAGCCTAACCCCCTTTCCTTTGTGTAACCAGCCGTCATATCTGTTCCGTCCACCGGGACGTTTTCTGTATGACATCATTTGTATTCTGTGTATTTGTAATTCTGTGTGATTAGTTAGGTATTTAGTAAATAAATAATTAAACCCAATTTTGTATTGCTGATTCAACTTGTTAGCCAGGGTTCGTGAAGATAGCCAAGAATTTACAACTTTCATTATGAGACTGAAAATAAGATAAGGGTTAATATTGACTGCTATCGATGTAAAATATTACTAAGTATTTTAAGAGTTTATTCGGAAGATAACGGCTCTATAAACGTTCTTCCGTGGTGCCCCGGCTTTCTAGTTAATTACATTTACATGATTAGCTTAATCAGGTAATATTAATTACAGAGAAATAATTTTATAGGTTAGCATGTCATATCACTTAATCCGGAATAGTCAAAGACACGACAGTATGTACATAGTGAATGGTAGGCTTCGAGGGGACTCCTATGGTAGGTGCACCTACAGCTCATCTCTTGGCAGTAGTACTGTAGACTACTTTATCACTGACCTCAACCCAGTGTCTCTCAGAGCATTCAGCCCATTGACACCCCTATCAGATCATAGCAAAATGAACAGAGCAATACTCAATCATGAGGCATCAAAGCTCAGTAATATTAAGAAATGCTATAGAGGGAAGGAATGTAGTGTGGACACCTACCAAAAAAAACAATTAGGCAACAACAAATTCAATCCCTTCCAGACAACTTCCTGGACAAAACATTCCACTGTAATAGTGAAGGTGTAAATTTGTCAGTAGAAAATGTTAACAGTATATTTGACCTCTCAGCTTCCCTATCTAATCCCAAAAAATCTAAACAAAAAAACAAGGAAAATGAACAACAATGACAAATGGTTTGATGAAGAATGTAAAAACCTAAGAAAGAAATTGAGAAACCTGTCCAACCAAAAACATAGAGACCCAGAAAACCTGAGTCTACACCTTCACTATGGTGAATCACTAAAACAATACAGAAATACACAACGGAAAAAAGAAGGAACAGCACGTCAGAAATCAGCTCAATGTAATTGAAGAATCCATAGACTAACCACTTCTGGGAAAATTAGAAAACACTAAACAACACCACGAAGAATTATCTATCCAAATGGAGATGTATGGGTAAACCACTTCTCCAATCTTTTTGGCTCTATAACAAAGAGCAAAAAATATACATGATCAAATACAAATCTTAGAATCAACTATTAAAGACTACCAGAACCCACTGGATTCTCCAATTACCTTGAATGAACTACAGGACAAAATAAAAAGCCTCCAACCCAAAAAGGCCTGTGGTGTTGATGGTATCCTTGATGAAATGATAAAATATACAGACAACACATTTCAATTGGCTATACTTAAATTGTTAATATCATCCTTAGCTCTGGAATCTTCCCCAATATTTGGAACCAAGGACTGATCACCCCAATCCACAAAAGCGGAGATAGATTTGACCCCAATAACTACCGTGGGACATGCGTCAACAGCAACCCTGGGAAAAATCCTCTGTTTATCATTAACAGCAGACTCATACATTTCCTCAGCGAAAACAATGTACTGAGCAAATATCAAATTGGCTTTTTACCAAATTAACAAATGACGGACCACGTATTCACCCTGCACACTCTAATTGACAAACAAACAAACCAAAACAAAGGCAAAGTCTTCTAATGCTTTGTTGATTTCAAAAAAGCCTTCGACTCAATTTGGCATGAAGGTCTGCTATACAAATTGATGGAAAGTGGTGTTGGGGGAAAACATACAACATTATCAAATCCATGTACACAACAAGTGTGCGGTTAAAATAGGCAAAAAACACACATTTCTTCCCACAGGGCCGTGGGGTGAGACAGGGATGCAGCTTAAGCCCCACCCTCTTCAACATATATATCAACGAATTGGCGAGGGCAATAGAAAAAAAGTCTACAGCACCCGGCCTCACCCTACTAGAATCTGAAGTCAAATGTCTATTTGCTGAAGATCTGGTGCTTCTGTCACCAACCAAGGAGGGCCTACAGCAGCACCTAGATCTTCTGCACAAATTCTGACAGATCTGGGCCCTGACAGTAAATCTTTGTAAACCAAAATAATGGTGTTTCAAAAAAGGTCCAGTCGCCAGGACCACAAATTCAAATTCCATCTAGACACCGTTGCCATAGAGCACACAAACTATACATACCTTGGCCTAAACATCAGCACCACAGGTAACTTCCACAAAGCTGTGAACGATCTGAGAGTCATGGCAAGAAGGGCATTCTATGCCATCAAAAGGAACATCAAATTTGACATACCAATTAGGATCTGGCTAAAAATACTTAAAATATCAGTTATAGAACCCATTGCCCTTTATGGTTGTGAGGTCTGGGGTCCGCTCACCAACCAATAATTCCCAAAATGGGACAAAGACCTAATTGAGACTGCATGCAGAATTCTGCAAAAATATATTCCGTGTACAACGTAAAACACCAAATAATGCAGAGCAGAATTAGGCCGATACCCATTAATTATCAAAATCCAGAAAAGAGCCATTAAAACTTCTTCGGGCTAGTGGGCAGTATTCGGAAGTTTGGATGAATGAGGTGCCCAAAGTAAACTGTTACTCAGGCCCAGAAGCTAGGATATGCATATAATTGGTAGTATTGGATAGAAATCACTCTAACGTTTCCAGAACTGTTAACATAATGTCTGTGAGTATAACAGAACTGATA
Source organism: Salmo trutta (assembly GCF_901001165.1). NCBI lineage: Eukaryota > Metazoa > Chordata > Actinopteri > Salmoniformes > Salmonidae > Salmo > Salmo trutta. The sequence goes on from NC_042985.1 coordinate 11,621,392, forward strand.
TGGCAGGTTTTTTCAGCTCACCACTGATTACTATGGCTGTCAATGGGAATATAAAAGGAATACCTCCCAGAGTGCAGTTCCTAGGGCTTCCATTAGATGTCAACAGTCTTTAGAAAGAGTTTCAGGCTTGTTTTTTCAAAAATGAGCTAGAATTTGTAGTTTTAGTAAGTGGCTCACATTTTGGCTGTAGTGTTTGTTGCACGTTCCGGTAAGGGTGCGTACTTCGTTTTTTATCTCTGTTAATGGTCTCCGGTATTCTCCGTCTTAAATTTGATTAGGGTACCTGAGGATTGATTAGGAACGTTGTTTCATATGTTTGGAAGAAATTTATTGGTAACTTACGGGATTCATTTGTATGCATTTTGAACGAGGGAAACCGGTGGATTACTGAGTCAAGCGCGCCAATGAAACTGACTTTTTTGGGATATAAAGGACTTTATCGAACAAAAGGACCATTTGTTATGGACCCTTGTGATTGCAACCAGATGAAGATCTTCAAAGGTAAGTGATTTATTTTATCGCTATTTCTGACTTTTGTGATGCCTCTGCTTGGTTGGAAATGTATGTAATGCTTTTGTGTGCAGGGCGCAGTCCTCAGATAATCGCATGGTGTGCTTTCGCCGTGAAGCCTTTTTGAAATCTGAAAGTGGCTGGATTAACAAGGAGTTAAGCTTTTAACTGATGTATGACATTTGTATTTTCATGAATGTTTAATATTACAATTTATGTCATTTGAATTTCGCGTTCTGCAATTTCACCGGATGTTGTCGAGGTGGGACAACTTCCGTATGAAGTTCAATTCTACAACCACCTACAAGGAAGCGACTCCCAAGCCTTCCATAACAAAGCCATCATCTACAGAGAGATGAACCTGGAGAAGAGTCCCCTAAGCAAGCTGGTTCTGGGGATCTGTTCACAAACAGACCCCACAGAGACCCAGGACAGCAACACAATTAGGCCCAACCAAATCATGAGAAAACAAAAATATAATTATTTCCAATGTGTCAAGTAATTAACAAAAAAACAGAGCAAACTAGAATGCTATTTGGCCCTAAACAGAGAATACACTGTGGCAGAATACCTGACCACTGTTACTGACCCAAACTTAAGAAAAGCTTTGACTACAGTATGTAAAGACTCAGTGAGCATAGCCTTGCTATTGAGAAAGGCTGCCGTAGGCAGACCTGGCTCTCAAGAGAAGACAGGCTATGTGCACACTACCCACAAAATGAGGTGGAAACTGAGCTGCACTTCCTAACTTCCTGCCAAATGTATGACCATATTAAAGACACATATTTCTCTCAGATTACACAGATCCACAAAGAATTCGGAAACAAACCCGATTTTGATAAACTCATATCTACTGGGTGAAATACCACAGTGTGCCATCACAGCAGCAAGGTTTGTGACCTGTTGCCACAAGAAAAGGGCAACCAGTGAAGAACAAACACCATTGTATATACAACCCATATTTATTTTCCCTTTTGTACTTTAACCATTTGCACATCGTTACAACACTGTATGTATACAGTTGAAGTCGGAAGTTTACATACACTTAGGTTGGAGTCATTAAAACTCATTTTTCAACCACTCCACAAATTTCTATAGTTTTGGCAAATCGGTTAGGACATCTACTTTGTGCATGACACAAGTCATTTTTCCAACAATTGTTTACAGACAGATTATTTCACTTATAATTCCCTGTATCACAATTCCAGTGGGTCAGACGTTTACATACAGTAAGTTGACTGTGCCTTTAAACAGCTTGGAAAATTCCAGAAAATTATATCATGGCTTTAGAAGCTTATGATAGGCTAATTGACATAATTTGAGTCAATTGAAGGTGTACCTGTGGATGTATTTCAAGGCCTACCTTCAAACTCAGTGCCTCTTTGCTTGACATCATGGTGCACTTCACAAAATAGATGGCATTATGAGTAGGAAAATTATGTGGATATATTGAAGCAACATCTCAAGACATCAATCAGGAAGTTAAAGCTTGGTCGCAAATGGGTCTTCCAAATGTACAATGACCACAAGCATACTTCCAAAGTTGTGGCAAAATGGCTTAAGGACAACAAAGTCAAGGTATTGGAGTGGCCATCACAAAGCCCTGACCTCAATCCTATAGAACATTTGTGGGCAGAACTGAAAAAGCGTGTGCGAGCAAGGAGGCCTACAAACCTGACTCAGTTACACCAGCTCTGTCAGGAGGAATGGGCCAAAATTCATCCAATTTATTGTGGGAAGCTTGTGGAAGGCTACCTGAAACGTTTGACCCAAGTTAAACAATTTAAAGGCAATGCTATCAAATACTAATTGAGTGTATGTAAACTTCTGACCCACTGGGAATGTGATGAAAGAAAAAAGATTATCTCTACTATTATTCTGACATTTCACATTCTTAAAATAAAGTGGTGATCCTAACTGACCTAAGACAGGGATTTTTACTAGGATTAAATGTCAGGAATTGTGAAAAACTGAGTTTAAATGTATTTGGCTAAGGTGTATGTAAACTTCCGACTTCAACTGTACATAACATGACTTTTGTAATGTCTTTATTCTTTTGGAACTTCTGTGAGTGTAATGATTACTGTTCATTTTTATTGTTTATTTCACTTCTGTATATTATCTACTTCACTTGCTTTGGCAATGTTAACATATGTTTCCCATGCCAATATAAAGCCCCTTGAATTGAATTGAGAGACAACGAGGGAGAGAGAGTGTGAGAGAGAGAGAGAGCACGATTGCTTTCGAGAGAGAGCGGACAATTCAGGCCTCGCTTAACACAGGAGCTCCGGCTCTAGGGGTCACTGATAATAACAACAAACAAGCTGCCATGCCACTGGGGCCCCTGGGGGCAGGGCAGGAGCCAAAGTCAAGAATGCACCCACACAACCACCATCATCATCATCATTAACTCTCTCCCCCACAGCACCACCAGGATTCAGCCACCTCCCACCATCATTAACTCTCTCTCCCACAGCACCACCAGGGTTCAGCCACCTCCCATCATCATCATCATCATCATCATTAACTCTCTCTCCCACAGCACAACCAGGGTTCAGCCACCTCCCACCATCATCATCACCATCATTAACTCTCTCTCCCACAGCACCACCAGGGTTCAGCCACCTCTCACCTTCATCATCATTAACTCTCTCTCCCACAGCACCACCAGGATTCAGCCACCTCCCACCATCATCATCATTAACTCTCTCTCCCACAGCACCACCAGGGTTCAGCCACCTCCCACCATCATCATCATCATCATCATCAACTCTCTCTCCCACAGCACCACCAGGGTTCAGCCACCTCCCACCATCATCATCATCATCATTAACTCTCTCTCCCACAGCACCACCAGGGTTCATCCACCTCCCACCATCATCATCATCATTAACTCTCTCCCCCACAGCACCACCAGGGTTCAGCCACCTCCCACCATCATCATCATTAACTCTCTCTCCCACAGCACCACCAGGGTTCAGCCACCTCCCACCATCATCATCTACTCTCTCTCCCACAGCACCACCAGGGTTCAGCCACCTCCCACCATCATCATCATTAACTCTCTCTCCCACAGCACCACCAGGGTTCAGCCACCTCCCACCATCATCATCATTAACTCTCTCCCCCACAGCACCACCAGGGTTCAGCCACCTCCCACCATCATCATCATCATTATTAACTCTCTCTCCCACAGCACCACCAGGGTTCAGCCACCTCCCACCATCATCATCATCATTAACTCCCTCTCCCACAGCACCACCAGGGTTCAGCCACCTCCCACCATCATCATCATCATCATTAACTCCCTCTCCCACAGCACCACCAGGGTTCAGCCACCTCCCACCATCATCATCATCATCATTAACTCCCTCTCCCACAGCACCACCAGGGTTCAGCCACCTCCCACCATCATCATCATCATCATCATCATCATCATTAACTCTCTCTCCCACAGCACCACCAGGGTTCAGCCACCTCCCACCACCATCATCATCATCATCATCATTAACTCCCTCTCCCACAGCACCACCAGGGTTCAGCCACCTCCCACCACCCCTGACTGTGACACACAACTATTCTCAAATGTAAGAACTGAGTGTATTTGTGCGTGTGTACCCATGCGGATGTGTAATGGGTGTGTTTTCCCAATGCCCTAGAAATGCTAATTCAGTCAAAATAAACAACTTGTGTGTGTGTGCCAGCTACAGGGCAAGACATTGCCTTAGGTTCCATAGCCTATGTTTTAATGGTAGGTATACTATTCAGCCTATGTTTTAATGGTAGGTATACTACTCAGCCTATGTTTTAATGGTAGGTATACTATTCAGCCTGTGTTTTAATGGTAGGTATACTACTCAGCCTATGTTTTAATGGTAGGTATACTATTCAGCCTATGTTTTAATGGTAGGTATACTACTCAGCCTATGACTGCTTATTAAACACATGATACTGCTGATATGTCTGTCAAAACGTTCCTCCTATAATCAATAGAATGGAGACAAACACATTGTAAACATGGACCATGTCTGTCAAAACGTTCCTCCTATAATCAATAGAATGAAGCCAAACACATTGTAAACATGGACCATGTCTGTCAAAACGTTCCTCCTATAATCAATAGAATGGAGACAAACACATTGTAAACATGGACCATGTCTGTCAAAACGTTCCTCCTATAATCAATAGAATGGAGACAAACACATTGTAAACATGGACCATGTCTGTCAAAACATTCCTCCTATAATCAATAGAATGGAGACAAACACTTTGTGAAACATGTGTTTGGTACCACTCTATTCCAGCCATTACAATGAGCCCGTCCTCCTAAAGCTCCTCCCACCAGCCTCCTCTGCTGTACAGTTCCCTTCGTTCTTTAGTCATGTTTATTTATTTGAATGACTGCCGTGCTCCATCTGGATATGTGTGGAGACACTCTCTTTGCAATGTGTATGACTGGTAGCACAACTGTATGTCTTGAGCAGCCACTGCCAGCCACAGTCTACTCCCTGTCTGTCCTTATTAACCCGTCTGCATTCGCCTCAAGGATGCTCCGACGATAACCCGAGACCACACACACACACACACACACACTTAATTTGACTCGTTACACCCACATGCACACCGGTCATGCGCACACAAACAGGATATCTGTACTTCATCCTCTCCCTGGCTGACACACACAGGATATCTGTACTTCATCCTCTCCCTGGCTGACACACACAGGATATCTGTACTTCATCCTCTCCCTGGCTGACACACACAGGATATCTGTACTTCATCCTCTCCCTGGCTGACACACACAGGATATCTGTACTTCATCCTCTCCCTGGCTGACACACACAGGATATCTGTACTTCATCCTCTCCCTGGCTGACACACACAGGATATCTGTACTTCATCCTCTCCCTGGCTGACACACACAGTCAATCTGACTCATCAAAGGCTTCAGTGTGTTTTCTCAGAAATGCCTCCTCAGAAATCCTTGGAAACCCCCCTCTATAAAGGCTTCCTGGTACTGATTTGTTTAGTGCTAACTAACTACTGTTAGTCCATCTGTAAGGAGAGTTGCACAAGTCAAGTGGGTCTGATTTGTCATTTGAGAAACAGCACATGAGTACGTCCCTAATGGTACTTTATTTCCTGCATATGGCTCTGTTAAGAAATGGTGCACTATGGGCCCTATAAATAGAATAGGGTTCCATTTGAGGTGACACTCATACCATTTGTCCAAGTCTCAGTATTAGAGACCACTAGGGTATGTTGATGTTAGATCTCCATCAGCAAATCAAGCTCCTCCAGTTCACTCACTCCTTCTTTCTCTCCTTTTCTCACACTCTCTCCCCTCTTCTCCACTTCTCACTCTCTCCTTCTCACTTTCTCTCCTCGACCTCTACCCTCCCCTTTTCTGTCAATCTCCACTCAAGCCTCATATAAACGGGTCCAGGGGTATAGGCACGGGGCCCACCTAACTACCGGGGAGCCAGGCCAATAAAGCCAGGCCCACCCACTCAGATTGATCAAAAAATTAATATTTGTATTTATTCATTTAAAAAACAAAATTATGCTCTTTAATTTCCAGTGTTCCAAACAGGACATTATTTGTATTTTTATCTAAACATGCAAACACCATCAGATAGAATTGACAGCAAGCAGTGCACTGGGTTAGTCAGATTTGATGAAATATAACAGAACATATGACCTGGGATGACATTCACTCTCACAGGACAGGTTGCCAAAATTAACTACCTGAAAGCCACACCCCCAATAAACCATGAATATGACTGCATTGAGGCATACAGCGCATTCAGAAATTATTATTCAGACCCTTGAACTTTTTCCACATTTTGTTACATTACAGCCTTATTCTAAAATTGATTAAATCGTTTTTTTCCCCCTCAATCTACACACAATACCCCATAATGACGAAGCAAAAACAGTTTTAAAAAAAAGTTTTGCTAATATAAAAAATGTTTAAACTGAAATATCACATTTACATAAATATTCAGACCCTTTACTCAGTACTTTCTTGAAGCACCTTTGGCAGTTATTACAGACTCGAGTCTTCTTGGATATGACATTCCCATTCTTCTCTGCAGATCCTCTCAAGCTCTGTCAGGTTGGATGGGGAGCATCGTTGCACAGCAATATTCAGGTCTCTCCAGAGATGTTCGATCGGGTTCAAGTCCGGGCACTGGCTGGACCACTCAAGAGCATTCAGAGACTTGTCCTGAAGTCATTCCTGCATTGTCTTGGCTGTGTGCTTAGGGTCAATGTCCTGTTGGAAGCTGAACCTTCGCCCCAGTCTGAGGTCCTGAGCGCTCTGGAGAAGGTTTTCATCAAGGATCTCTCTGTACTTTGTTCCATTCATCTTTCCCTCGATCCTGACAAGTCTCCCAGTCCCTGCCGCTGAAAAACCTCCCCACAGCATGATGCTGCCACCCCCATGCTTCACCGTAGGGATGGTGCCAGGTTTCAGCCAGAAGCGACGCTTGGCATTCAGGCCAAAGAGTTCAATCTTGGTTTCATCAGACCAGAGAAATCTTGTTTCTCATGGTCTGAGAGTCTTTAGGGTGCCTTTTGCCAAACTACAAGCAGACTGTCATGTGCCTTTTACTGAGGAGTGGCTTCTGTCTGGCCACTCTACCATAAAGGCCTGATTTGGTGGAGTGCTGCAGAGATGGTTGTTCTTCTGGAAAGTTCTCCCATCTCCACAGAGGAACTCTGGAGCTCTGCCAGAGTGACCATCGGGTTCTTAGTCACCTCCCTGACCAAGGCCTTTCTACCATGATTGTTCAGTTTGGCCGGGCAGCCAGCTCTAGGAAGAGTCTTGGTGGTTCCAAACTTCTTCCATTTAAGAATGATGGAGGCTACTGTGTTCTTGAGGACCTTCAATGCAGCAGACATTTTTTGGTACCATTCCCCAGATCTGTGCCTCGATACAATCCTGTCTCGGAGCTCTACGGACAATTCCTTCGACCTCATGGCTTGGTTTTTGCTCTGACATGCACTGTCAACTGTGGGATCTTATATAGACAGGTGTGTATCTTTCCAAATCATGTCCAATTTACCACAGGTGGACTCCAATCAAGTTGAAGAAACAACTCAAAGATGATCACTGGAAAAAGGATGCACCTGAGCTCAATTTCGAGTCTCATAGCAAAGGGTCTGGATACTTACTTAAATAAGGCTTTTTTTAATATACATTTGAGAACATATCTAAAAACCTGTTTATGGGGTGTTGTGTGTAGATTGATGAGGAAAAATAATAATTTCCTCCATTTTAGAATAAGGCTGTAAGGTAACAAAATTTGGAAAAAGTCAAGGAGTCTGAATACTTTCCGTGTGCACTGTATGTCACTGTGCTTTATGGCTACAGTATATGCATCATACCAGTGCCTAATTTCCCGTGTGGCTCAGTTGGTAGAGCATGGTGTTTTCAACGCCAGGGTTGTGGGTTCGATTCCCAAGGGGGACCAGTACGGGAAAAAAATGTATGATATGTATGCATTCACTACTGTAAGTCGCTCTGGATAAGAGCGTCTGCTAAATGCCAAAAATGTAAAAATGTAATTTGTTTATTTGGCAAACAAGACAGCTCATAATCCACCTACATTTCTGCAAGCCCACCCACCAATGAATTTCTGGCTATGCCAATGCACCGGACTAGGAACCATGTTTTCTCCTGGGTCTCCCTTCAGTGTATTTGGTTCTTCCCATGTAATGATATGCCATTTAGCAGACACTTTTATCAAAAGCAACTAAAAGTAGTGCATTGATACATTTTGTATGGGTGGAAAAAAACGCAGTGGAAATCAAACCCACAATCCTGGCATTGCAAGTGCCATGCTCTACCAACTGAGCCACACACACACACACACACACACACACACACACACACCTTTCCCTTTATGCGTTCTGTTTATTCTCCCCGTCTTCTCCCGCTCCCTCTTTCTTATCTGTAACAAGTTTGTAAACACACATCTAGGCCAAAAGCTCTGTTTGGCAGAGTTCCCGGTCAGTAGTTGCCCTGTCCAATTAAACGATACACATCTCCCTCACATTCCACTGAGCAGCCCTTCTACTAGGGAAGTCTGGGGGAAGCTGGCGCTGGGCTGGAGCTATGGAAGCCTGGGAAATCTGGCACTGGGCTAAAGCTAGGGAAGTCTGGGGAATCTGGGAAATCTGGCACTGGGCTGGAGCTAGGGTAGTCTGGGGGAATCTGGCACTGGGCTGGAGTTAGGGAAGCCTGGGGAAGTCTGGGGGAAGCTGGCGCTGGGCTGGAGCTATGGAAGCCTGGGAAATCTGGCACTGGGCTAAAGCTAGGGAAGTCTGGGGAATCTGGGAAATCTGGCACTGGGCTGGAGTTAGGGAAGCCTGGGGAAGTCTGGGGTTGCTGGTGCTGGCCTGGTGCTAGTGCAGCCTGGAGAAGCTGGTGCTGGCCTGGAGCTAAGGAAGGCTGAGGGAACATGGGATGGAGTTGGTGGAATCTGGGCTGGGGGACACTGAGTTGGTGTTACAGGGAGGTTACAGGATGCTGGGCTGGGGCTAGGAGAGACCGGGGGAAGACTTGGGGAGTCAGGGCTGGTGAAGGTCGGGGGAAAACTAGACCAGGGCTAAGGGAAAACTAGGCTAGGGCTAGGCGGGGTTGGGGATAGCTGGGTTAGGGGACACTGGGGGTAGTTAGGCTGGGACTAGGGGAAGGAGAGACTGGGGTTAGCTGGGCTGGGGGTAACTGGGCTGGGGCTAGGAGAGACTGGGGTAACTGGGCTGGGGCTAGGAGAGACTGGGGTAACTGGGCTGGGGCTAGGAGAGACTGGGGGTAGCTGGGCTGGGGCTAGGAGAGACTGGGGCTAGCTGGGCTGGGGCTAGGAGAGACTGGGTCTAGGAGAGACTGGGTCTAGGAGAGACTGGGTCTAGGAGAGACTGGAGGTAGCTGGGCTGGGGCTAGGCAGGGGATAGCTGGGTTAGGAGAGACTGGGGGTAGCTGGGTTAGGAGAGACTGGGGATAGCTGGGTTAGGAGAGACTGGGGATAGCTGGGTTAGGAGAGACTGGGGATAGCTGGGCTGGGGATAGCTGGGTTAGGAGAGACTGGGGGTAGCTGGGCTGGGGATAGCTGGGTTAGGAGAGACTGGGGGTAGCTGGGCTGGGTCTAGGAGAGACTGGGTCTAGGAGAGACTGGGGGTAGATGGGCTGGGGCTAGGAGAGACTGGGTCTAGGAGAGACTGGGGGTAGATGGGCTGGGGCTAGGAGAGACTGGGTCTAGGAGAGACTGGGGGTAGCTGGGCTGGGTCTAGGAGAGACTGGGTCTAGGAGAGACTGGGGGTAGATGGGCTGGGGCTAGGAGAGACTGGGTCTAGGAGAGACTGGGGGTAGCTGGACTGGGGATAGAGGAAAAAGAAGCAAAAACCAAACTTACGGAGGGGAAGTGTAGCAGTAGGCCGGATACAAGATCGAATGTACCGCTTATCAGACAGAATATACTGAGCCATACCCAAAACTACATGCTGGACCTATGCCTACTCCATTTTCCCCAGGTCGCAGGGAGCCTGTCTGGCCACTGTTGGCCCCCTAATCACAGAGGCCCTGCTGGAGGTCAACAACAGCTCCTCCTGCGTCTCATTAAGCCAATGGTAGCACATTAGAGCAGGGCTCAGGGGCAGGCAGGGGGAAATGGCTTTAATCATTACGAGACAAGTTGTTTATTTTGACTGAATTAGCCTTTCTATGGCATTGGGAAAACATACCCATTACCCATCCACATTGGTGTACACACACACACACACACACACACACAAAGTCAGTGCCAAAGAAAGTGTGAGAAAGCAGTTGGTGGTGCCTTCATGGTGATGGGTAATTCCACACGATCGCCATTAAACCTGTGACTCATGAAACCATAGCCAAGAATCCAACTATTCAGGCTGCATCTTCTATGTGTCTCTTTTCATGAAATAGATATATTGCATTATTCAGTTTAATACAGTAAATGGCCTATAAATGTTGTTTTTAACCAAGGTTATCTATTTGCTATAGGACCGTAGTACTTGATGATGTTAGCGACCCATGAATACCGGAGGTGATGCGGAGCAGTGCATCACTGCATCTGTAGTGTTAGTGTGCAGGCATTTGGGTTTATTTAAGCAGACCTTTTCACCAAGCATCTACATATAATGGATGTAACCTGTCACAACATTACTGTTCTTTCTTATATATGTATATATTTTGAAAGGTATTTTTCAGATTTTACTGAAGAGAGAGAGGGAGGATGACAGTAGGGAAAGATAGAAAAAAGGTTGTGTGAAAGGTCAGCAGGCCGGAATCCAACCCACCCTGACACCGTAGATCTGTATGCCGAGGCTGTGGCAGTGCCACTAGTCCAGCCAGGCCACCATTGCCATTATTTAAATACATTTGCTAATATCACACATAGGCTGAAACTGTTCCACCCACCTGTCTGGCATGAGTACAAAGAGAGAAGAGAGTTCAGAACCCTCATTAAAAAAGGACCAAAAACCCAGCATCCCCACCCACCACCCTACATTTCTCCCCATATTTTGGTTCAGCTGTAATATGGTTGACCTCACACACCCTTGTTTTAATTCACTCCAGAAAACACAGCTCTCGCTCTCTGGTCATTTTTATGCTGTTATCTTGAAGTGAGATTACTGCCATAACTGTGCACTGATTACTAGAGTGTATTGCAGGTTAGAATGTGCCCTTTGGCCCTCTAACGCAGTGTGCACCATGTCACAGGGACAGAGACGGCATGGCTGCTAGGGGGGCCACCTGCCTCTGGCTCCCAGTGGTCCCTACTTTGTGTAAGATGGATTCCCACTAAAAATATATTTTTATTTACATTGTTGGACATGAAATTGTGAGAGACTCCAGTCACCAAAGTCATAGACTGTTTTCTCTGCTACCGCACGGCAAGCAGTACCAGAGCGACAAGTCTAGGACCAAAGGGCTCCTTAACAGCTTCTACCCCCAAGCTATATTTGTTTTCTACACTGCTGCTACTCACTGTTTGTTATCTATGCATAGTCCCTTCACCCCTACCTACATGTACAAATTACCTCAACTAACCTGTACCCCAGCACACTTACTTGGTACCGGTAACCCCAGCCTCATTATTGTTATTGTGTTACTTTGTATTATTTTTTACTTTAGTTTATTTGGTAAATATTCTCTTAACTCTTCTTGAACTGTACTGTTGGTTAAGGGCTTGTAAGTAAGCATTTCACAGTAAGGTCTACACTTGTTGTATTCGGCGCATGTGACAAAGTTTGACTTGATTTGAAAGACTAAAAACACCAGGAAATCAACTCCAAGTGAATTTAATTTAGAAAGTATTCCCACGCATAATATAAAGACACGTGATTGTATACAAATGTAAGCAAGGTTTGAAATTATTATGTTTTAGTCAAATATTATATCTGTTTGGGCAAATGATTTGCAATTACTGTATGTTCCGGCCCCCCGACCATCTGCTGAAGAAAATAAAATGTCCGGCTTAACAAAAATATAAAACAATAACATGCAACAATTTCAAAGATTTTACTGAGTTATAGTTCATATAAGGAAATCAGTCAATTTAAATAAATTCATTAGGCCCTAATCTATGGATTTCACACAACTTCGCAGGGGATAGGCCCACCCAATTGGGAGACAGACCCAGCCAATCAGAATGAGTTTTTTCCCCACAAAAGAGAATTTGTACAGACAGAAATACTCCTCAGCACCGTGGCTACACGTGGTCTGCAATTGTGAAGCCGGTTGGACGTATTGCCAAATTATCTAAAAATATGTTGGAGGCAGCTTATGGTAGAGAAATGAACATTCAATTCTCTGGAAACAGCTCTGGTGGACATTCCTGCAGTCAGCGTGCCAATTGCACACTCCCTCAAAACATCTGTGGCATTGTGTTGTGTGACAAAACTGAACATTTTAGAGTGACCTTAAAGTGGCCTCCCCAGCACAGCATGCACCTGTGTAATGATCATTCTGTTCAATCAGCAAACATTTTTAGAGAAAAAAGCTTTTTGTGCGTATGGAACATTTCTGGGATTTTTTATTTCAGTGCATGAAACATGGGACCAACACTTTACATGTTGCGTTTCTATTTCTGTTCAGTGTAGCTGATGATCCCTGGTGTAGGCCATCATTTCCCAACACATCTTCAGGGACCCAAGGAGTGGACATCTTTGTTCCAGCCCAGAACGAACACACCTGATTCAACTAATCAAGGCAAGGGCTTGGTGATTAGATTCCCTAGTTGAATCAGATGTGTTATTGCTGGTCTAGAACTAAAATGCGCAGGGCATGGGTTCCTAAACTAACGGGTTTCTGTAAAACACTGGTCAGGCCTGGTGGTTCCTAAGGCCGGGATTAAATCTGAAACCTCCCTATATGACACTTGACATTTAAAGGGAATTTCCAATTTAGCTGATATCTGCTGTGTTTACCATTAATTTGATCTCCGCCAACACGTTAACATTGCCGCGTTGCCTAGAAGCGCAATTAGATTGAATCCTGGCCTAAACTATTTTGTGCTATGACCCAACTATACTCTTGAATGTATGCAGCTGTGCCGGAGCTACCAAAAGGTTTCTATGGGAACGGGGTGCTTTTCTGGGTAAACATACCAATAAAACTGGGTAAAGAAAACCAAAATTACAGCTACACCCTATGACTGCAACAATGATATATTCAGTTAATTTTGCATCAGCTTTATTTATTTTATTTTTTTTTTTTACAAAAGAGCACCATGAAATTAACTGAATACGTCAGAGTCACCTGCAGCTTTTGAATGATCCACCAAGTGAACAAAAGACAGTGTTTCTAGCCAGTCCCCCATCCTCCATGACCACAGGGACTTAGCTGTGACCCACTATTTGGTGAACACTGGTATAAAAATAGATTATCTGGTACTTTTTGCAGTTTTCAGCTAGTAGTTCTGAAAGTAGCCAAAAAGTGGTCCCCGAAATTTGCATACTAAGTCACACATGTACAGATATGTGCACCACATCATTGCGCTCTCTCTTGCTTTGCTATGTGTGCATCTTGCTAGCTGTCACTCAAATGGCAATGGGCTAAAGCTCATTGGCTGGAACTTGAATTGCTAGGTGGCTGGCCCACGTGGGGGAAAATGTAGGGTAAATAGTGCCACAGCTTTCAGTAAACAGTCACTTTCAAACTAGGGGTTTCGCAGCTAATTGAGTTAGGACAGTAATCCTGCTAATATATTATGCATGTATGAACTACACATTGACACATCCAGCGCAGACCGGGAGGTTTAAAAAAAGACTTACTAGTGGCCAGTGTTCCAGAGCTTGCCTTTAAGGCCTGGAGGACGCATATAGACTAGGTACTTCAGTAAATAGAGGTGAAAAGACTAAAAAACATGACATTTGAACCCTAAATCTGAACAGACTTAATGGGCGGGAACAATGAGACACTCACGGTCAGGCAACGATCCTGGTCAGGGATTAGCCCACTCAATGAGGCAACAATTCATCATTGCACGAGTATGAAACACTGAAATGGTCGATCCATGGGTATACCTCAATCCAAAATGAATGACAAAAATGAGCACCATATAATGAATTTGTTTCAGTTGAGGCAGGAAACTGGATCAACACAACTGATGGCGTGGGACATGGCTTTTGACAAACTTTGACTTTGTGTAATGCCCCTTTAAGCAACATAAGGAGTTTAAGACCTTCACTTTGAAAAGCAGTGCTGAGTATTGACCAAATGCATTATGTTTAATGTGATGCTATTCTAAGGACAGAGGTTGCTGTTTAAATTAATCCCACACCTTGGTTGTGTCTTGGGGTCTCTGACCATTGCTCCTAGAACTCAAAGATTCTCCTCTGTTCCTCTACTGCCTGACTGGCTGCACCAGCGTTCTGCTTCTCAGGACGAACAGACGAAATCTCTTGACATTGTCATACCTCTTGGATTATGAGCTTATCTTTTTTACTGAGACAGAGCATCCGTCTGATCCGGTGTGGCTGGCCATCTACGGTCATGCTCTTCCTCAGCCAGCTCCAACATTTGGAACTACTGACATGGTGAATAACACCAGGGTCGTGTTCAGTAGGGCAAGCAACTGAACATTTTATAAAATGTTTTGCAATGCCAAACGAAAATGTGCGTTTCTTTCCGTTTTCTTCCGTTTGGTTCCTAATGAACATGACCTGATCTCCTTTTAGGTCACTGCCAAACACATTAGAACACCTCCATTTTTCCACCAACACTTCCTCCACTGAGAATTGAAAATACACACATTTTTATACACTTGGTTTTCACTGTGGAAATAGTCTGGTCAAATCAAATCAAATTTTATTGGTCACATACACATGGTTAGCAGATGTTAACGCGAGTGTAGTGAAATGCTTGTGCTTCTAGTTCCGACTATGCAGTAATATCTAACAAGTAATCTAACAATTTCACAACAACTACTTTATACACACAAGTGTAAAGGAATGAATAAGAATATGTACATAAAAATATATGAATGAGCGATGGCCGAACGGCATAGGCAAGATGCAGTAGATGGTATAGAGTACAGTATATACATATGAGATGAGTAATGTAGGGTATGTAAACATTATATAAAGTGGCATTGTTTAAAGTGACTAGTGATACATTTATTACATCCATTTTTTTACTATTAAAGTGGCTAGAGACATTGGAGAGTCCCAGGTCTGTTTGTGCTGTATATCTAACTCCTAATGTTGTAGGATCTTAATTTTAACCAGTCTGCTACAGCAGGAAAATAATCCTGCAGCAACAGGAAATGTGAATTATAATTAATGGACATTTTTGTAGGGGCTGATACATTTTTCGTTATGAAAAATCAAGTCTGACATTTCATAGAGGAAATGATGAAACATCAGTA
The DNA here is from genome assembly GCF_901001165.1 of Salmo trutta. Taxonomy (NCBI): domain Eukaryota; kingdom Metazoa; phylum Chordata; class Actinopteri; order Salmoniformes; family Salmonidae; genus Salmo; species Salmo trutta. The sequence goes on from NC_042985.1 coordinate 11,636,805, forward strand.
GTCTTTTTAAGCCTCAAACACAAGTTTTAAATTTCCTTGCAGGAAAGTTTTCCTGCGACAGATTGGTAAAATGAAGATTCTACATCTGTGTGGTCATTCATGCCAAATCATACGATGATAGAAGTTGAGACAGCAAACAGATCTGGGACCAGAGTACAGTGGAATACCAGCCAACACATAAACATGCGATTGGGGGGAGAAAGTGCAAGGTGATATTAATATAGACAAACACAACTGAACTATCATAGTCATAGCATTCTTGACGTGACTATTGACCTGTAAAGTCTTATCTGACAGTGTACTTTGCGACACTCCAATGTCACTCAATGAGGATCCAGCCACATTATTTTAATCATTACTATATCCCAACCGCACGCAAATACAAGGTATAGTGCTGACCCAAACCAACAGTCCACTGTGCTGGCTCAGATACCGTATGTTCTTTTCATATTGTTGTTATTTCCAGCGAGGTTTCACTTCCAGCAACTATGGTGGGTACATAACCAGGCCAGCACAGTACAGCTCGGCATGGCTCTGCTTAATAGTATGAACAGTTTAAAACAGAAGAGGCTATATCACAGTGTGACCGACCAGAGATCTAAGGCTACAGCCACACAGACTCATGAACAACAATGAAACTGTCAAAAGTACAACACAAGTCAAATATTTTCAGAGGAGTTTAATCAGTCAAAAGACAGAAAGTTTGGGCGTTTTTTTGTCAGACAATCATCCAGTTTCATTGATCCGGCACGGGATGACTCCCATTGAAAGAACATTTGATTCATCTGAAATTCTGACACAAAATCCCAGTGTGCCGATGGCCTTATCCGGGTCTCCTGCGCGCGGAGCCCCTGAGCTTGGAGAGCAGACCCGCGTCTTCAGGTTTCAAACACGCGAACGTTGATCCGAACCTCCTTTACACCATCAAGGATCAGACCTGCTTATCCATGACCTTCATTAAAGTATCGATTACACGCTGCCTCATGCATAAACATACATGCCCATCGCCAAGCGATCGAAATTCCACCCCCGGGGGAAGAGATCTCTTGAGTGACGACATGGACATTCTGAAGCTGTCGCTTTAATTAGGGAACTCATTCCGGAGGGATGTGAGCAGCGTGCCATAGTACATTGAGCTGTCTCGCTCCCATACAAACATTCCTCAAGAGACGGATCTGAGAGAAAGACTTATCCCTCTCATGTCCCGAACATTCAACCTAATCTCACATTAGCCAATTTGACAGACTACAGACCAGTACAGGAAACATCATAGGTTGATCCTGAGGAAGCTCATGTCGACCGTTAAGTCGAGAAGACTCGCTATTTTATTTGTGCTTCTAATATAAAAATTGCATTTGATTAATCAAAAAGTGCTTCATTAGAAGGTCTAAAATCCCAAATCCGACCCAGATGTTCTGATTCTCATTTCCCCCCAGGAATATCTTCTTCAGTGAATGACATACAATATCTAGGAACAGTAGATGATACTTCAACTCTTCAGGAAAATAAAACACCTCATCTCCTATTAGGGATTGAGTACTGAGGCACAATCCAGTCCCCTTATTCCAACAGCCATGAGACTGCCCTTATTCAAGTGGGACGGTTCTGTAGAACAGCCATGATAAGACTGCCCTTATTCTAGTGGGGCGGTTCTGTAGAACAGCCATGATAAGACTGCCCTTATTCTAGTGGGGCGGTTCTGTAGAACAGCCATGATAAGACTGCCCTTATTCTAGTGGGGCGGTTCTGTAGAACAGCCATGATAAGACTGCCCTTATTCTAGTGGGGCGGTTCTGTAGAACAGCCATGATAAGACTGCCCTTATTCTAGTGGGGCGGTTCTGTAGAACAGCCATGATGGGATACGTATGAAGCTGGATATTTATAGCCTCTGACATTTGGAGATAAAGGAAATGGAGACAGATGAGAGGAATGCACAGCCAGGGGCTTCTATACAAGCCACGCTGCTGCAGTCTCTCATGGATGGGGGTTACCTCAGACTAGTAAGGCTACTTCACTCCACTCTTGATAAATATGCCTGACTGTATCTGCATCATACTCTGATAGGGACTGTTACACACACACACCCATACACCCACAGCAAACAAAAGCTCGTACACACACACTATGTGTTTGTCAGGGCGTTCAAGACCAAACTTTCCCTTGTTTACCATAACAATGTGTACAGTCACTAGACCTAATAATAGCATTGTTGAAGTGTTAGCCAACTGCCATTCAAGGACAGCATGTACAGTGGACTGTACATCACAGGTAATCCTACAGTTGTTTATCGTTGAAAAGATCATGTGTTCTCGAAATAATCTTAATACACTCATATACAAATCACACAGCACCTTCATAGTTAAATTGGATAAATCAGATATGGATGCTTTAATACCCTAACGCCATTATATATATATATATATATATAGTAGGTTACACAGTCACACAGGAGACAAACTGCCACTGGAATTTATCACCGACCATCCCTTGGTGTAGACCAGGTATTCCCAAACTGGGGTACGCGCAATGCCGCCAGGTGTTCGCCAAATAAAAATGTTATTCACATTTTCAAACAGTCCATTTATATTTTCCTTCTGGGCTATAGGTTTGGGTTTTTTCTCACCCGAGTAGCCTCGTTTCACTGCAAAAATAAAACTAAACCATCTAGTGTTCAGCAAAATAACAACAATGTCAAATACAGGTAGCCTAGTCAAATACTTAACATCCAATCACATGAACCGTTACGCTCTCGTGGGAATTCCACTAACGGTCCGTATGTAGCTGCTGCTCATGTTGGTATCTGTACTGATGGTGCAAAAGCCATGACAGGGAGACATAGTGGAGTGGTAATGGTATGCAAGCAGCTGCTCCCGGCGCCACTTGGGTAAACTGCAGCATCCACCGAGAGGCTCTTGCCTGACAGCTTGAAAGGCGTTTTGGACACTACAGTGAAAATGGTTAACTTTGTATAAAGCAAGGCCCCTGAACTCTCGTGTATTTTCTGAACTATGTAATGATATGGGCAGTGACCATGTAACGCTTTTACAACATACAGAAGTGCTCTGGTTATCAAGGGCCAAAGTATTGACACGTTTTTGGGGAATTGAGAGAGAAGCTTAAAGTTTTTACTGACCATAATTTTCACTTGTCTGACAGGTTGCATGATGACGAGTTTCTCACACGACTGGCCTACCTGGGTGATGTTTTTTCTCGCCTGAATGATCTGAATCTAGGATTACAGGGACTCTCGCAACTATATTCAATGTGCGGGACAAAATTGAGGCTATGATTAAGAAGATGGAGCTCTTCTCTGTCTGCATTAACAAGGACAACACACAGGTCTTTCCATCATTGTATAATTTTTTGTGTGCAAATTAACTCAAACTTACGGACAATGTCAAATGTGATTTGGGAAGCAGCTGAGTGAGTTGGGTGAGCAATTACACAGGTACCTTCCCGACACAACTGGATTCATTATCCCTTTCCTGCCCTGCCTCCAGTCCACTTACCGATATCTGAACAAGAGAGCCTCATCAAAACTGCAACAAGCGGTTCTGTGAAAATGATACTTAAATCAGAACCACTGACAGATGTCTGGATTGGGCTGCGCTCAGAGTATCCTGCCTTGGCAAATCGCGCTGTTAAGACACTGATGCCCGTTGCAACCACGTACCTATGTGAGAGTGGATTCTCGGCCCTCACTAGCATGAAAACTAAATACAGGCACAGACTGTGTGTGGAAAATTATTTAAGACTGAGACTCTCCAATACAACCCAACATTGCAGAGTTATGTGCATCCTTTCAAGCACACCCTTCTCATTAACCTGTGGTGAGTTATTCACAGATTAACAAATAAGGTTTTATATGTAACATGGTTAAATAAAGAGCAAAATGATTGATTATTTGTGCCCTGATCCTATAAGAGCTCTGTCACTTCCCACAAGCCGGGTTGTGACAAACTCACACTCATTCTTATGTTAAATAAATGTATCGTATAGTGTGTGTGTGGCAGGCTTACAATGATGGCAAAAACAACATTTGAGAGAACGAAGACCCTGGTGCTAGAGGGGGTACGCAGCTGGAGGTTGAATGTTTGAAGGGGTATGGGACTATAAAAACTTTGGGAACAACTGGTGTAGACCACACACACACACACACACACACACACACACACACACACACACACCCTCTCGGATAACAGTAATAATCGACTAGGTGAGAGCTTGCCAAGTTACTAAATCAACTGAAAAGCACTTGATATGGGCCACTAAATACTCCCCTTTCATTCACTACAACAATTAGGCTGTGTGGATTAATAGTAACTTTATCAGAGGTATGTACAACGTCATTTTTTAAAAATGTACAACGTCATAAACATATACTTTAGCATAAACATAGGCTACTTCAGCATATAGGCTACACTTGTACAGTCATAAACTTGTAGGCTATATCAAATGTTAAACTGCGTTTATAACCATACACCTGCGTTTATAACCATACCCCTGCATCTTACCTGGTTAGTAATGTTGACATAGTAGGTCCTTGTCAAATGTGATCAGCTGTGTTACATTCGATGTCAGTTGCAATTTTACGCTTGCATCATGATCCAAGCAGTTCCAGGACAGTCAATGGGTTTGTTGGGCATCCCGGAGTCAGTGGAGTCCAAGAGAACGTTCACAAATTTAAATTCAAAATGAGTTGAAATCCATACTTTGAGAGATGTCTACCTGTACTTTGTTGAAATACCGTAACCAGAGAATTCACTTGTGATCTCTTTCATTCAAGCTTAGAACGTTTGGCTATCCAAAGAGTTCCAAATATATCCTTTGCAGTTCTATTCCATGTTCTTCCTGCGAAAGGCGCGACGAATCTCTTTCGGAAGACGAGGCAAAACTCATCTCTCTCGCCAAGTAGACATTCAGGTGCAAATGTCACAGGACACACACTACACACTGCGCTCTGCGTCTGGCCGTGCCAGGATTAAATAACATTTGTATTATGTTCTATTCTCAGCGATAACTTTCTGAGGAAAACGCAATGGTTTATCATTGGAATGGTCCCAAAAGCGCAGGTGATCGCACACCCGATCGCTAGATTAGTGTACAGAAAGCATAGGCTAAACTACTGGCAAGAATAACATTGCAATCTGACAAATTTGGTTTACATTTCAGGCAATTTAGCAATGGTAGGCTAATATAAGAACAGTAGGCATATGCTCTTAAAATGGCATGAATGTGCGATTAAGCCTAATGCTGTCAATTTTCACATGCGCACAAAATCAATATTGTTTTTCCCATTTAAGCAACTTTTTTTGAACGAGCTCTTACAAGTTGGATGAGCATTACGAACAAATAGATATGCTAAGCAAATAAAATGTCATGAGGACAAGGCTACTCCTCTGTATTCTTCATGAGTCAACGTCTGTTCCACTTGCAGCCGGAAAATAATATCCTTTTGATACGCCGTTACCAGCAACCAACAGGACAGGTAGGTAGCCCTGTCCCTCTCTCTCTGAATTGAAACAAGTTGTTTAGGGCCCAGTCCTTTTGTGTATATCCTACACACGCAAGCCTTTTCAGATAGAATAGAACGCTGTCAATAAATAATGTCAACCCCGCAAGCGACAACCACCCTTTAGTTATAGTTCTCCAATAGGGATCAGCTGGTCAAAAAATAAACTCGCCGAAAAGAAAAAAAGCTTCTCTCATATCTGAGTGTATCCAGTTATCGCTTCAGCATGCTGCCTACACCTGAGGCCCGCTCCCCTATGCTGCATTCCATTGGAAATGTAGTAAACACTCCCCTTTTCACTCAGCGCGTCCAATCCAGAGTGCTGTCGCTCAGTAGCCCCGCAACAAACAAATAAAACATCAGGAATCGAATGATCTGCTATTTTAGTCTGTGTGTCTGAAATGATTAGAGACTAGGGGACTGGGTTATGTACACATAACTGTCAAAATAAAGGAAAAACTTGAGTAAATGAGGGATACAAAGTATATTGAAAGCAGGTGCTTTCACACAGATGTGGTTCCTGAGTTAATTAAGTAATTAACATCCCATCATGCCTAGGGTCATGTATAAAAATGCCCAGTTGCCCATTTTCTTGCCGACCATGGCTGCATTCTTAGAAAAAAAAGTTCCAAAAGGGTTCTTCGGCTGTCGCCATAGGATAACCCTTTTGGCTTCCATGTAGAACCTTCTGTGGAAAGGGTTCTACCTGGAGCTCAAAAGGGTTCTACCTGGAACCCAAAAGGTTTCTTCAAAGGGTTCCGCAATGGGGACAACCGAACAAACCTTCTAGGTTCTACATAACACCTTTTTTCTAAGCGCGTAGAAGAAGAGATCTCAGTGACTTTGAAAGAGGGGTCTCAAAGGAACATAGGGGGTTTAAAGGGTGTGTGTGTGTCTCAGTCACCAGATCTCAACCCAGCTGAACACTTATGGGACATTCTGGATCAGTGCCTGAGACAGCATTTTACATCACCATCAACAAAACACCAAAATGAAGGAATTTCTTGTGGAAGAATGATGCCAAATTGATTCTACAAGTGTCTGGAACTCTATTGGAGGGATGTGACATCATTCTTCCAAAATTTCAAAATTCCTTAATTTTGTTGATGGTGATGTAAAACGCTGTCTCAGGCACTGCTCCAGAAAGTGTTCAGCTGGGTTGAGATCTGGTGACTGAGACACACACACACCCTTTAAACCCCCTATACTCCTTTGAGACCCCTCCTTAAAGCTGTTTTGTTTGCTCGTGGTGGCCCAACACCCTATGAAGACACTTTATGTTGGTTGTTTATTTTATTCTGACAGTTACCTGTAGCAAGCCTACTGTGTGTTGTCTGTGGCTGGCTACTGTAGCTGTCAGACACAAAAGTTCTGCTATGCATTCTTCTTGACCTGTAGGTTACATGGCTACAAGCTGACTTTCAAACTCTTTGCTCTTTGAACCTATATTAAAATATAAAGGCCTATGACACTTAAATGATCTCTTTGGCTATTAGTGAAAGTATCCTATTTTTGCCATGCGGTTGTACCAATGTCCAGTAAAAAGTGATGGGAGAAAAGAACATGGGGAGTGACGTGTGATCCGTCTCTCTGACAATGAGTCCCAGACTGCCTGTCTCTCCTCCCCAAAGGCCACACCTCCACACACCTCCTCCCCAAAGGCCTCATCACACACCTCCTCCCCATAGGCCTCATCACACACCTCCTCCCCAAAGGCCTCATCACACACCTCCTCCCCATAGGCCTCATCACACACCTCCTCCCCATAGGCCTCATCACACACCTCCTCCCCCATAGGCCTCATCACACACCTCCTCCCCATAGGCCTCATCACATACCTCCTCCCCATAGGCCTCATCACACACCTCCTCCCCATAGGCCTCATCACACACCTCCTCCCCATAGGCCTCATCACACACCTCCTCCCCATAGGCCTCATCACACACCTCCTCCCCATAGGTCTCATCATAGGCCTCATCACACACCTCCTCCCCATAGGCCTCATCACACACCTCCTCCCCATAGGCCTCATCACACACCTCCTCCCCATAGGTCTCATCACACACCTCCTCCCCATAGGCCTCATCACACCTCCTCCCCATAGGCCTCATCACACACCTCCTCCCCATAGGCCTCATCACACACCTCCTCCCCATAGGTCTCATCATAGGCCTCATCACACACCTCCTCCCCATAGGCCTCATCACACACCTCCTCCCCATAGGCCTCATCACACACCTCCTCCACATAGGCCTCATCACACACCTCCTCCCCAAAGGCCTCATCACACACCTCCTCCCCATAGGCCTCATCACACACCTCCTCCCCATAGGCCTCATCACACACCTCCTCCCCATAGGCCTCATCACACACCTCCTCCCCATAGGCCTCATCACACACCTCCTCCCCCATAGGCCTCATCACACACCTCCTCCCCATAGGCCTCATCACACACCTCCTCCCCATAGGCCTCATCACACACCTCCTCCCCATAGGCCTCATCACACACCTCCTCCCCATAGGCCTCATCACACACCCAGTGTCCAGTGTCTCCCCTCTTCAACCCTTTTCTCCTCCTCAGTCCTCTGCTCTCCTCTCAGCAGCTCAGTGCTGCCTGTCTGACACCTCCGGGACTTGAATGTTATCTTAATCTGCAAGTCAAGACACCTATAGCTCATTCACTTCATGTCTCTCTCTCTCTGGGAAATCATCTGGGCTTCTCTCCTATTTCTGGCCTGGGTGTAATTTACGCCTAAGGCATCTCCTGCTGCTGTGACTACTATGTGTACTTTCGAAAGTAAAACATTTTGTGAAAACGGCCTATCACTCATAGGATTTGAAAATGTAGCACAATGTCACAGTGACATTTGACAAGTCAGGACAAAGCAGGGACGATAATCTGTAATTTCCTACAGCACTTTCACCCCCGCATGTCCTTTCCAGGACTGAAGTTTGAACAATCTCCATGACAGAGTTATCGTCAAGAAACAACACGGCCTCACCCTGACCCAAACCTACAGAGAGCTATCTGCACGAACCACACAGCGCTCTAATCTATTACTAATGCTGAAAAGGGTGTGTTCATTAGGGCACACAACGGGAAGCGTTTTAACACATTTTGCAACTGAAACAGAACAGGTAATGCCTCCCTGTTTCAATCAGTTTTCTTCCGTTTGGTGTCTAATGAACACAACCTTCAGACAGTGACCTTGAGCTACCACCGGTAGCTATGCAGCCATAACAAAGCAAAAAAGTCTAACCAAGCCAAAAGATGATCCCAATGGAATGCAGTCTTATCTCAGGCCTATCTGTGTGATCTTGACTGTAAATGCAATTTAAAAAAAACAAACATTTTGCAATTACATAGGGTGTGTTTGTAAATTCACTCTGGAGTGCCAGAGTGCACTCTGGGTGTTCGTAAATTCAGTGCTTTGTCAGCACCCAAGCTAACTGGCTAAAGTTGGCTAGCTTGCTAGCTACTTCCAGACACAAATGAGAGAACGCCCCACTCTGACCATTTTACTCGCCCTAGCAGAGCTGGTAAGGCAGTGTTCATTTTATCTAGAGCGTTGGTGACTAACTGTGCTGCTGGCAACAATTTAATTCAGTTGTTTTGCCGATGTTTACTGACACCGGTCATATTCAACGGGTGTTGCTCGTTCATAAATTCCTCAGTTATTATTCTGTGCTCTGGCACACTTAGACGAGAGTGCTCTGACATCGGAGTAGACAGCCAGAGTTAATTCATGAATGCACCTATAGTTAATTGCTGTCATGTCATCAATGGAATCCAGCAAGATTCTGCAGATCCGATTACAAGTGTGACAGAGATGGTTCTCGAAGCCGAAATAGGCTCCTGCGATGAGTAACCATGCAGAGACCTGAAGATTCAGCTCCCAATGCTTCTTAGACTTTAGCTCAGCAGGCTAACTCAGTCTTGAATCACACAGACAACTTGGATCAGTAGACCGTGTAGTAGTCTACAGGAGTGTGACTGTGGAGCCAACATCCTCTTAGTGTGTGTTACACTCACTAGCGTGCCTAACCTTAACCTTACCCTAACCTACACCATTCACCTGCATGCCTCATTTCTGTTTTCCATTTCCTTTTATAGTCAAGTGAAACCAAGCACCCCTGGTGAGAAATGTCAACTATCCCACTGCTATCTTGTTTAGCATGGCCTTGCTAGACAGAACCTGTATCTACTAGGACACTGAGGGACAGGGTAAATCATGCACGGTAGAGAATAGCTATGGGAAATCACAACAAAGAGGGGGAAATCTATAAACATGACATTCGCTACAAATTTGTACCAAAGGTGAGATTAGCTGTGCAGCCTCTCCATGCACAGAATGTCGACTTTATACCCATGGTAGCCGTTATGAAACAGATGATTACAATAACAATTTACGACAACGATAAAAGAACACAGCAACACCCAGCATTTCTTACTAGACAAGGCCAGGTAGTCCCTCCCCGTTTCAGTACATTTTCTTAAGTTCGGTGCCTAATGAACACAACTTTGGTCTTGCAGCTCCAACAGCATGGAGGGATTCTGCTGAATAATAATGATTAGCTGAGTAGTCTCCCTGGCATCTATGGACGTGTCCTGTCTCGCAGGGAGATTTTCCATGGCAGTCCCATATTCATGTCCTTGTTTAGCATAGTCTGAGATATTAACAGAGACCAGAGAGATGGATAGCACTGTCTGATTATCATTCTACTGACAGCCATGTGTGGTCAGTAATCATTAGTTTGGGTGCACAGCATTACATAAGAGTGTGTGTGTGTACGTGTGTGTCTGAAGCACCGATCGGCGGACAGCTTCTAAGGGCAGCACTAAACTGATTTATTACCACATAGAGACATGTGGATGACACTTGCTGTATTCCAAGCATCCGACTGGGCACACACTGGTTGAATCAACGTTGTTTCCACGTCATTTCAATGAATTTAGACGTTGAGTTGACGTCTGTGCCCAGTGGAGTGAGCCACGGTGAGTGTGAGTGAGTATGATAAAAGGCTTGGACACATGACCTGGCTGACACACACGCCTCCACTACAGGGCCAATTATGGCCCCTGAGGCACTTCCTGCTTCTTCCTCAAGATGGCCGCCGTGCTGTCGCCTGGGCAACACACGTGATTGATGGATCTCTCAGGAAATGGGCTGCTGCTGCGTGCACACGCTTGACAGATGGGGTTCATCAAGTCCGTCAAATAAAGTAGCTGGAAAAATGGAATAACAACAGTGATTTATGCTGGCAGGGAGGTGGAAGGTATTGGAGAATTATACAGCTCATAATGCTAAGGTATGGGAAAGGACAAAACTAAAATGATTTCCCAGCCTTTAGCGTGCGTGGGGATAAATCTAATGGGTTTCTCTAATCTAGCGACACACAAGCACGCCCTGGCAACGTGACGGACAACATCACCATCACAATAGAGGTTATTCATCAAACGTAACCCCCATGTTAAGTTCACAGTCAGGTTTTAACACAGGGAGAAAGCAGAAGGTGAATGCTCCTGTAGGGTCACAGAAAATACCAAGCAAGCATGCATCAATAAAATATCTGTTTCAATTTACAACCGCTCCCATTACCATAAAAACAAACCAAAACATTGTGTTATGTAGTGAGGAAGCTCCGGGGCTGGTATCCAGGACACAGGTTAAGCCTATAGACTCAACACCATTGAGTCTGCTTTTTAGCCTAAGAGTAGGCCATGTGTCCAGGAAATCACCCCAAATCTATTTGTTATACAGTAAATGAAAGGGACAGAACACACAACAATAATAACTGTTGGGGTGTCTTTGCACAACATCTGGCTAAGAGTCCCTCTAATGTGTGTGTGTGTACTTCTCTCTGTGTGTCTGTGTGTAGGGCACAGTGTCTGCCTCTGATCTAGGTGAGCTGCGTGGAACATTGCTTTATTGTGTTTATTTTGCACGGGACGTCAAACAAACAACACATTTAACCCCCGTCCATCTCCCATCGCCCCAGACAGCTGTCTGACGTTGAGATGTAGGGATATTACTGGGATATTACTGGAAGTAAAATAAACCAGAGTCCTGCTCGGATGATATAACTCAGATGCTGCTGAGTTGTGTTTACATGAATGCACAGTAGTCAGAGTTACAGTATGTGTGTGTGTTTGTGAAGAGGAGGCCACCTCTGGACATCTCAACACAAACAGTAAACAAACAGTGGCCAGTAAACACAGCTGCAGGGTGAATAAGTGTCAGAGCATGCCACTGATTACCATGGGCCACAGTGTGTGTGTGTGTGTGTGTGTGTGTGTGTGTGTGTGTGTGTGTGTGTGTGTGTACAGCAGACAAAACATTAAGAACACATTCCTAATATTGAGTTGCACCTCCCCACTTGCCATCAGCACAACCTCAATTCGTTGAGGCACGGCGCTACAAGTTGTCAAAAATGTTCCACAGGAATGGTGACCCATGTTTTAAAAACAATTTACCCCTTTTTTCTCCCCAATTTCGTGGTATCCAATTGGTAGTAGTTACAGTCTTGTCTCATCGCTGCAACTCCCGTACGGACTCGGGAGAGGCGAAGGTCGAGAGCCATGCGTCCTCCGAAAACACAACCCAACCAAGCCGCACTGCTTCTTGACACAATGCCAACTTAACCCGGAAGCCAGCCGCACCAATGTGTCGGAGAAAACACCATGCACCTGGCGACCTGGTCAGCATGCACTGCGCCCAGCCCGCCACAGGAGTCGCTAGTGCGCGATGGGACAAGGACATCCCTGCCGGCCAAACCCTCCCTAACACGGACGACGCTGGGCCAATTGTGCGCCGCCCCATGGACCTCCCAGTCGCGGCCGGCTGCGACAGAGCCTGGGCTCGAACCCAGAGTCTCTGGTGGCACCTTAGACCATTGCGCCACCCGGGAGGCCTGGTGACCCATGTTGACTCCAATGCTTCCTACAGTTGTGTCAAGTTGGCTGGATGTTCTTTGGTTGGTGGACCATTGATTCACACAGGAAACTGTTGAGCGTGAAAAACCCAGCAGCAGTGCAGTTCTTGACTCAAACCGGTGCACCTGGCACCTACTATCATACCCCGTTCAAAGACACTTCAATCTTTTGTCTTGTCCAATCACCCTCTGAATGGCACAGATAAACAATCCATGTCTCAAGGCTTAAAAATCCTCCTTTATCCTGTCTCCTCCCCTTCATGTACACTGATTGAAGTGAATTTAACAAGTGACATCAGTAAGGGATCATATCTTTCACCTGGATTCACCTGGTCAGTCTATGTCATGGAAAGAGCAGCTGTTCTTAATGTTCTGTACACTCAATGTACCAGTGTATATATACACGTTTGTACAGTATATGAAATTACAGCAGTGGACATGCCTTCACAGGAGACTGTCTATAAGCAGGTCTATAAACAGTATATAAACATGTTTTATTGTCACATTGACCGGATAGGTGCAGTGACGTGCTGTTTTACAGGATTAGCCATAGTAGTACGGCGCCCCCTTGCTCAAGGGCACCGACAGATTTTTCACCTTGTTGACTCGGGTATTTTAACCAGCAAACTTTCGGTTTCTGGCCCAACACTCTAACCGCTAGGCTACCTGCCACCCCGTACTTAACAACTCAACGTTGATTCAATCAAAAGCAATGGAAAATGGCTTTGATAAACAAGGACACTAGCTGTTGTGGTCATAGCAGCAGATGTGACTGCTGTAATACCAGAGTAAGAATTCCCCAGCCCCTTGGCACCAAATAATAGCATGAAACAGAATACCAGAACACCACACTGGTCTTGAGAAACACAACCACTGGTTCACACAATATCAAGGATCAAAACAGATTTAGAACATGAGAGGTTTGATAGTTCTTCATTTCAGGGAGTACAATGGAGTAGTTAAAGGGGAAGTTCACTATTTTACAACTTAATGTAAGATGATTCCTCAACCTAACTGTAGTCTATGGGCCAGGAAATACTGTAAACCATTGTTTGGTTTTCTTTACCCAACCACTGCAAACTTCAGATAACTTAATCCACTGCTAGCTAAACATCTATGGGAATGGTAGATGCATGCAAATGACCTTTAAGTAATGCCAAACCAAATACTTGGGTTGATTTGAGTTTGATTTGGCCATTACAAGTGAACTTCTCCTTTAACTGCTTATCCTAGTGTGGTGGTTAGGATATAAGGCTATTTCTGCCTCAAGCGCACTACAGCAGTCAACAACATAGCTGGGACTTTAGTGTGTTCCAAGTCTCTGTCTGTGTCCCAAATGGCACCCTATTTTGACCAGAGCCCTTAGGGCCCTAAGAGCCCTGGACAAAATGAGTACACTAATAGGGAATAGGGTACCATTTGGGACAGATCCTCTGTATTCTATTAATAGGGGTCACAGGCCTAGATACAGAATGGTAACCAAGGAGTCTGTTTTGTGGACGGCTTTGCGTCAGATGTGCAGCAAAATTTAATTTCCTTAAATCCGGTTTTCCTTTGAATGTGCCAGAGAGGTTACAGAGAGAGAGCAGCTGACTAGGGAGATGACCGGTAGAGATCTAAGGAGCGATACATGAGGGGCGGACCAGGGGATGTGTGTGTGTGTCCAACTGAGCCAGAAGGCTGTGTTATCCCAATTAACTAAAGCTCTGGGAGCTAACACAAGTCTTCAGGTCTCAATTAACTAAAGCTCTGGGAGCTAACACAAGTCTTCAGGTCTCAGGTCTCAATTAACTAAAGCTCTGGGAGCTAACACAAGTCTTCAGGTCTCAGGTCCCAATTAACTAAAGCTCTGGGAGCTAACACAAGTCTTCAGGCCTCAGGTCAAATATTAACTAAAGCTCTGGGAGCAAACACAAGTCTTCAGGTCTCAGGTCCCAATTAACTAAAGCTCTGGGAGCTAACACAAGTCTTCAGGTCTCAGGTCCCAATTAACTAAAGCTCTGGGAGCAAACACAAGTCTTCAGGTCTCAGGTCTCAATTAACTAAAGCTCTGGGAGCTAACACAAGTCTTCAGGTCTCAATTAACTAAAGCTCTGGGAGCTAACACAAGTCTTCAGGTCTCAATTAACTAAAGCTCTGGGAGCTAACACAAGTCTTCAGGTCTCAGGTCCCAATTAACTAAAGCTCTGGGAGCTAACACAAGTCTTCAGGCCTCAGGACCCAATTAACTAAAGCTCTGGGAGCTAACACAAGTCTTCAGGTCTCAGGTCCCAATTAACTAAAGCTCTGGGAGCTAACACAAGTCTTCAGGTCTCAGGTCCCAATGAACTAAAGCTCTGGGAGCTAACACAAGTCTTCAGGTCTCAGGTCCCAATTAACTAAAGCTCTGGGAGCTAACACAAGTCTTCAGGTCTCAATTAACTAAAGCTCTGGGAGCTAACACAAGTCTTCAGGCCTCAGGTCCCAATTAACTAAAGCTCTGGGAGCTAACACAAGTCTTCTGGTCTCAGGTCCCAATTAACTAAAGCTCTGGGAGCTAACACAAGTCTTCAGGTCTCAATTAACTAAAGCTCTGGGAGCTAACACAAGTCTTCAGGTCTCAGGTCTCAATTAACTAAAGCTCTGGGAGCTAACACAAGTCTTCAGGTCTCAGGTCCCAATTAACTAAAGCTCTGGGAGCTAACACAAGTCTTCAGGTCTCAGGTCTCAATTAACTAAAGCTCTGGGAGCTAACACAAGTCTTCAGGTCTCAGGTCCCAATTAACTAAAACTCTGGGAGCTAACACAAGTCTTCAGGTCTCAGGTCCCAATTAACTAAAGCTCTGGGAGCTAACACAAGTCTTCAGGTCTCAGGTCCCAATTAACTAAAGCTCTGGGAGCAAACACAAGTCTTCAGGTCTCAGGTCTCAATTAACTAAAGCTCTGGGAGCTAACACAAGTCTTCAGGTCTCAGGTCTCAATTAACTAAAGCTCTGGGAGCTAACACAAGTCTTCAGGTCTCAGGTCTCAATTAACTAAAGCTCTGGGAGCTAACACAAGTCTTCAGGTCTCAGGTCCCAATTAACTAAAGCTCTGGGAGCTAACACAAGTCTTCAGGTCTCAATTAACTAAAGCTCTGGGAGCTAACACAAGTCTTCAGGTCTCAGGTCTCAATTAACTAAAGCTCTGGGAGCTAACACAAGTCTTCAGGTCTCAGGTCCCAATTAACTAAAGCTCTGGGAGCAAACACAAGTCTTCAGGTCTCAGGTCTCAATTAACTAAAGCTCTGGGAGCTAACACAAGTCTTCAGGTCTCAGGTCTCAATTAACTAAAGCTCTGGGAGCTAACACAAGTCTTCAGGTCTCAGGTCTCAATTAACTAAAGCTCTGGGAGCTAGAACAAGTCTTAAGGTCTCAGGTCTCAATTAACTAAAGCTCTGGGAGCTAACACAAGTCTTCAGGTCTCAATTTACTAAAGCTCTGGGAGCTAACACAAGTCTTCAGGTCTCAATTAACTAAAGCTCTGGGAGCTAACACAAGTCTTCAGGTCTCAGGTCTCAATTAACTAAAGCTCTGGGAGCTAACACAAGTCTTCAGGCCTCAGGTCCCAATTAACTAAAGCTCTGGGAGCTAACACAAGTCTTCAGGTCTCAGGTCCCAATTAACTAAAGCTCTGGGAGCTAACACAAGTCTTCAGGTCTCAATTAACTAAAGCTCTGGGAGCTAACACAAGTCTTCAGGTCTCAGGTCTCAATTAACTAAAGCTCTGGGAGCTAACACAAGTCTTCAGGTCTCAGGTCCCAATTAACGAAAGCTCTGGGAGCTAACACAAGTCTTCAGGTCTCAGGTCCCAATTAACGAAAGCTCTGGGAGCTAACACAAGTCTTCAGGTCTCAGGTCTCAATTAACTAAAGCTCTGGGAGCTAACACAAGTCTTCAGGTCTCAGGTCCCAATTAACTAAAACTCTGGGAGCTAACACAAGTCTTCAGGTCTCAGGTCCCAATTAACTAAAGCTCTGGGAGCTAAGACAAGTCTTCAGGTCTCAGGTCCCAATTAACTAAAGCTCTGGGAGCAAACACAAGTCTTCAGGTCTCAGGTCTCAATTAACTAAAGCTCTGGGAGCTAACACAAGTCTTCAGGTCTCAGGTCTCAATTAACTAAAGCTCTGGGAGCTAACACAAGTCTTCAGGTCTCAGGTCTCAATTAACTAAAGCTCTGGGAGCTAACACAAGTCTTCAGGTCTCAGGTCCCAATTAACTAAAGCTCTGGGAGCTAACACAAGTCTTCAGGTCTCAATTAACTAAAGCTCTGGGAGCTAACACAAGTCTTCAGGTCTCAGGTCTCAATTAACTAAAGCTCTGGGAGCTAACACAAGTCTTCAGGTCTCAGGTCCCAATTAACTAAAGCTCTGGGAGCTAACACAAGTCTTCTGGTCTCAGGTCCCAATTAACTAAAGCTCTGGGAGCTAACACAAGTCTTCAGGTCTCAATTAACTAAAGCTCTGGGAGCTAACACAAGTCTTCAGGTCTCAGGTCTCAATTAACTAAAGCTCTGGGAGCTAACACAAGTCTTCAGGTCTCAGGTCCCAATTAACTAAAGCTCTGGGAGCTAACACAAGTCTTCAGGTCTCAATTAACTAAAGCTCTGGGAGCTAACACAAGTCTTCAGGTCTCAGGTCTCAATTAACTAAAGCTCTGGGAGCTAACACAAGTCTTCAGGTCTCAGGTCCCAATTAACTAAAGCTCTGGGAGCTAACACAAGTCTTCAGGTCTCAATTAACTAAAGCTCTGGGAGCTAACACAAGTCTTCAGGTCTCAGGTCTCAATTAACTAAAGCTCTGGGAGCTAACACAAGTCTTCAGGTCTCAGGTCCCAATTAACTAAAGCTCTGGGAGCAAACACAAGTCTTCAGGTCTCAGGTCTCAATTAACTAAAGCTCTGGGAGCTAACACAAGTCTTCAGGTCTCAGGTCTCAATTAACTAAAGCTCTGGGAGCTAACACAAGTCTTCAGGTCTCAGGTCTCAATTAACTAAAGCTCTGGGAGCTAGAACAAGTCTTAAGGTCTCAGGTCTCAATTAACTAAAGCTCTGGGAGCTAACACAAGTCTTCAGGTCTCAATTTACTAAAGCTCTGGGAGCTAACACAAGTCTTCAGGTCTCAATTAACTAAAGCTCTGGGAGCTAACACAAGTCTTCAGGTCTCAATTAACTAAAGCTCTGGGAGCTAACACAAGTCTTCAGGTCTCAGGTCCCAATTAACTAAAGCTCTGGGAGCTAACACAAGTCTTCAGGCCTCAGGACCCAATTAACTAAAGCTCTGGGAGCTAACACAAGTCTTCAGGTCTCAGGTCCCAATTAACTAAAGCTCTGGGAGCTAACACAAGTCTTCAGGTCTCAGGTCCCAATGAACTAAAGCTCTGGGAGCTAACACAAGTCTTCAGGTCTCAGGTCCCAATTAACTAAAGCTCTGGGAGCTAACACAAGTCTTCAGGTCTCAATTAACTAAAGCTCTGGGAGCTAACACAAGTCTTCAGGCCTCAGGTCCCAATTAACTAAAGCTCTGGGAGCTAACACAAGTCTTCTGGTCTCAGGTCCCAATTAACTAAAGCTCTGGGAGCTAACACAAGTCTTCAGGTCTCAATTAACTAAAGCTCTGGGAGCTAACACAAGTATTCAGGTCTCAGGTCTCAATTAACTAAAGCTCTGGGAGCTAACACAAGTCTTCAGGTCTCAGGTCCCAATTAACTAAAGCTCTGGGAGCTAACACAAGTCTTCAGGTCTCAGGTCTCAATTAACTAAAGCTCTGGGAGCTAACACAAGTCTTCAGGTCTCAGGTCCCAATTAACTAAAACTCTGGGAGCTAACACAAGTCTTCAGGTCTCAGGTCCCAATTAACTAAAGCTCTGGGAGCTAACACAAGTCTTCAGGTCTCAGGTCCCAATTAACTAAAGCTCTGGGAGCAAACACAAGTCTTCAGGTCTCAGGTCTCAATTAACTAAAGCTCTGGGAGCTAACACAAGTCTTCAGGTCTCAGGTCTCAATTAACTAAAGCTCTGGGAGCTAACACAAGTCTTCAGGTCTCAGGTCTCAATTAACTAAAGCTCTGGGAGCTAACACAAGTCTTCAGGTCTCAGGTCCCAATTAACTAAAGCTCTGGGAGCTAACACAAGTCTTCAGGTCTCAATTAACTAAAGCTCTGGGAGCTAACACAAGTCTTCAGGTCTCAGGTCTCAATTAACTAAAGCTCTGGGAGCTAACACAAGTCTTCAGGTCTCAGGTCCCAATTAACTAAAGCTCTGGGAGCTAACACAAGTCTTCAGGTCTCAGGTCTCAATTAACTAAAGCTCTGGGAGCTAACACAAGTCTTCAGGTCTCAGGTCTCAATTAACTAAAGCTCTGGGAGCTAACACAAGTCTTCAGGTCTCAGGTCTCAATTAACTAAAGCTCTGGGAGCTAGAACAAGTCTTAAGGTCTCAGGTCTCAATTAACTAAAGCTCTGGGAGCTAACACAAGTCTTCAGGTCTCAATTTACTAAAGCTCTGGGAGCTAACACAAGTCTTCAGGTCTCAATTAACTAAAGCTCTGGGAGCTAACACAAGTCTTCAGGTCTCAGGTCTCAATTAACTAAAGCTCTGGGAGCTAACACAAGTCTTCAGGCCTCAGGTCCCAATTAACTAAAGCTCTGGGAGCTAACACAAGTCTTCAGGTCTCAGGTCCCAATTAACTAAAGCTCTGGGAGCTAACACAAGTCTTCAGGTCTCAATTAACTAAAGCTCTGGGAGCTAACACAAGTCTTCAGGTCTCAGGTCTCAATTAACTAAAGCTCTGGGAGCTAACACAAGTCTTCAGGTCTCAGGTCCCAATTAACGAAAGCTCTGGGAGCTAACACAAGTCTTCAGGTCTCAGGTCCCAATTAACGAAAGCTCTGGGAGCTAACAAGAGTCTTCAGGTCTCAGGTCTCAATTAACTAAAGCTCTGGGAGCTAACACAAGTCTTCAGGTCTCAGGTCCCAATTAACTAAAACTCTGGGAGCTAACACAAGTCTTCAGGTCTCAGGTCCCAATTAACTAAAGCTCTGGGAGCTAAGACAAGTCTTCAGGTCTCAGGTCCCAATTAACTAAAGCTCTGGGAGCAAACACAAGTCTTCAGGTCTCAGGTCTCAATTAACTAAAGCTCTGGGAGCTAACACAAGTCTTCAGGTCTCAGGTCTCAATTAACTAAAGCTCTGGGAGCTAACACAAGTCTTCAGGTCTCAGGTCTCAATTAACTAAAGCTCTGGGAGCTAACACAAGTCTTCAGGTCTCAGGTCCCAATTAACTAAAGCTCTGGGAGCTAACACAAGTCTTCAGGTCTCAATTAACTAAAGCTCTGGGAGCTAACACAAGTCTTCAGGTCTCAGGTCTCAATTAACTAAAGCTCTGGGAGCTAACACAAGTCTTCAGGTCTCAGGTCCCAATTAACTAAAGCTCTGGGAGCTAACACAAGTCTTCTGGTCTCAGGTCCCAATTAACTAAAGCTCTGGGAGCTAACACAAGTCTTCAGGTCTCAATTAACTAAAGCTCTGGGAGCTAACACAAGTATTCAGGTCTCAGGTCTCAATTAACTAAAGCTCTGGGAGCTAACACAAGTCTTCAGGTCTCAGGTCCCAATTAACTAAAGCTCTGGGAGCTAAGACAAGTCTTCAGGTCTCAGGTCTCAATTAACTAAAGCTCTGGGAGCTAACACAAGTCTTCAGGTCTCAGGTCCCAATTAACTAAAACTCTGGGAGCTAACACAAGTCTTCAGGTCTCAGGTCCCAATTAACTAAAGCTCTGGGAGCTAACACAAGTCTTCAGGTCTCAGGTCCCATTAACTAAAGCTCTGGGAGCAAAACACAAGTCTTCAGGTCTCAGGTCTCAATTAACTAAAGCTCTGGGAGCTAACACAAGTCTTCAGGTCTCAGGTCTCAATTAACTAAAGCTCTGGGAGCTAACACAAGTCTTCAGGTCTCAGGTCTCAATTAACTAAAGCTCTGGGAGCTAACACAAGTCTTCAGGTCTCAGGTCCCAATTAACTAAAGCTCTGGGAGCTAACACAAGTCTTCAGGTCTCAATTAACTAAAGCTCTGGGAGCTAACACAAGTCTTCAGGTCTCAGGTCTCAATTAACTAAAGCTCTGGGAGCTAACACAAGTCTTCAGGTCTCAGGTCCCAATTAACTAAAGCTCTGGGAGCAAACACAAGTCTTCAGGTCTCAGGTCTCAATTAACTAAAGCTCTGGGAGCTAACACAAGTCTTCAGGTCTCAGGTCTCAATTAACTAAAGCTCTGGGAGCTAACACAAGTCTTCAGGTCTCAGGATTCAATTAACTAAAGCTCTGGGAGCTAGAACAAGTCTTAAGGTCTCAGGTCTCAATTAACTAAAGCTCTGGGAGCTAACACAAGTCTTCAGGTCTCAATTTACTAAAGCTCTGGGAGCTAACACAAGTCTTCAGGTCTCAATTAACTAAAGCTCTGGGAGCTAACACAGGTCTTCAGGTCTCAGGTCTCAATTAACTAAAGCTCTGGGAGCTAACACAAGTCTTCAGGCCTCAGGTCCCAATTAACTAAAGCTCTGGGAGCTAACACAAGTCTTCAGGTCTCAGGTCCCAATTAACTAAAGCTCTGGGAGCTAACACAAGTCTTCAGGTCTCAATTAACTAAAGCTCTGGGAGCTAACACAAGTCTTCAGGTCTCAGGTCTCAATTAACTAAAGCTCTGGGAGCTAACACAAGTCTTCAGGTCTCAGGTCCCAATTAACGAAAGCTCTGGGAGCTAACACAAGTCTTCAGGTCTCAGGTCCCAATTAACGAAAGCTCTGGGAGCTAACACAAGTCTTCAGGTCTCAGGTCTCAATTAACTAAAGCTCTGGGAGCTAACACAAGTCTTCAGGTCTCAGGTCCCAATTAACTAAAACTCTGGGAGCTAACACAAGTCTTCAGGTCTCAGGTCCCAATTAACTAAAGCTCTGGGAGCTAACACAAGTCTTCAGGTCTCAGGTCCCAATTAACTAAAGCTCTGGGAGCTAACACAAGTCTTCAGGTCTCAGGTCTCAATTAACTAAAGCTCTGGGAGCTAACACAAGTCTTCAGGTCTCAGGTCTCAATTAACTAAAGCTCGGGGGGCTAACACAAGTCTTCAGGTCTCAGGTCTCAATTAACTAAAGCTCTGGGAGCTAACACAAGTCTTCAGGTCTCAGGTTCCCAATTAACTAAAGCTCTGGGAGCTAACACAAGTCTTCAGGTCAGTCTCAATTAACTAAAGCTCTGGGAGCTAACACAAGTCTTCAGGTCTCAGGTCTCAATTAACTAAAGCTCTGGGAGCTAACACAAGTCTTCAGGTCTCAGGTCCCAATTAACTAAAGCTCTGGGAGCAAACACAAGTCTTCAGGTCTCAGGTCTCAATTAACTAAAGCTCTGGGAGCTAACACAAGTCTTCAGGTCTCAGGTCTCAATTAACTAAAGCTCTGGGAACTAACACAAGTCTTCAGGTCTCAGGTCTCAATTAACTAAAGCTCTGGGAGCTAACACAAGTCTTCAGGTCTCAGGTCTCAATTATCTAAAGCTCTGGGAGCTAACACAAGTCTTCAGGTATCAATTTACTAAAGCTCTGGGAGCTAACACAAGTCTTCAGGTCTCAATTAACTAAAGCTCTGGGAGCTAACACAAGTCTTCAGGTCTCAATTTACTAAAGCTCTGGGAGCTAACACAAGTCTTCAGGTCTCAATTAACTAAAGCTCTGGGAGCTAACACAAGTCTTCAGGTCTCAGGTCTCAATTAACTAAAGCTCTGGGAGCTAACACAAGTCTTCAGGCCTCAGGTCCCAATTAACTAAAGCTCTGGGAGCTAACACAAGTCTTCAGGTCTCAGGTCCCAATTAACTAAAGCTTTGGGAGCTAACACAAGTCTTCAGGTCTCAATTAACTAAAGCTCTGGGAGCTAACACAAGTCTTCAGGTCTCAGGTCTCAATTAACTAAAGCTCTGGGAGCTAACACAAGTCTTCAGGTCTCAGGTCCCAATTAACGAAAGCTCTGGGAGCTAACACAAGTCTTCAGGTCTCAGGTCTCAATTAACTAAAGCTCTGGGAGCTAACACAAGTCTTCAGGCCTCAGGTCCCAATTAACTAAAGCTCTGGGAGCTAACACAAGTCTTCAGGTCTCAGGTCCCAATTAACTAAAGCTCTGGGAGCTAACACAAGTCTTCAGGTCTCAGGTCCCAATTAACTAAAGCTCTGGGAGCTAACACAAGTCTTCAGGTCTCAATTAACTAAAGCTCTGGGAGCTAACACAAGTCTTCAGGTCTCAGGTCTCAATTAACTAAAGATCTGGGAGCTAACACAAGTCTTCAGGTCTCAGGTCCCAATTAACGAAAGCTCTGGGAGCTAACACAAGTCTTCAGGTCTCAATTAACTAAAGCTCTGGGAGCTAACACAAGTCTTCAGGTCTCAGGTCCCAATTAACTAAAACTCTGGGAGCTAACACAAGTCTTCAGGTCTCAGGTCCCAATTAACTAAAGCTCTGGGAGCTAACACAAGTCTTCAGGTCTCAGGTCCCAATTAACTAAAGCTCTAAGAGCAAACACAAGTCTTCAGGTCTCAGGTCTCAATTAACTAAAGCTCTGGGAGCTAACACAAGTCTTCAGGTCTCAGGTCTCAATTAACTAAAGCTCTGGGAGCTAACACAAGTCTTCAGGTCTCAGGTCTCAATTAACTAAAGCTCTGGGAGCTAACACAAGTCTTCAGGTCTCAGGTCCCAATTAACTAAAGCTCTGGGAGCAAACACAAGTCTTCAGGTCTCAATTAACTAAAGCTCTGGGAGCTAACACAAGTCTTCAGGTCTCAGGTCTCAATTAACTAAAGCTCTGGGAGCTAACACAAGTCTTCAGGTCTCAGGTCCCAATTAACTAAGCTCTGGGAGCAAACACAAGTCTTCAGGTCTCAGGGTCTCAATTAACTAAAGCTCTGGGAGCTAACACAAGTCTTCAGGTCTCAGGTCTCAATTAACTAAGCTCTGGGAGCTAACACAAGTCTTCAGGTCTCAGGTCTCAATTAACTAAAGCTCTGGGAGCTAACACAAGTCTTCAGGTCTCAGGTCTCAATTAACTAAAGCTCTGGGAGCTAACACAAGTCTTCAGGTCTCAATTTACTAAAGCTCTGGGAGCTTAACACAAGTCTTCAGGTCTCAATTAACTAAAGCTCTGGAGCTAACACAAGTCTTCAGGTCTCAGGTCTCAATTAACTAAAGCTCTGGGAGCTAACACAAGTCTTCAGGCCTCAGGTCCCAATTAACTAAAGCTCTGGGAGCTAACACAAGTCTTCAGGTCTCAATTAACTAAGCTTTGGGAGCTAACACAAGTCTTCAGGTCTCAGGTCTCAATTAACTAAAGCTCTGGGAGCTAACACAAGTCTTCAGGTCTCAGGTCCCAATTAATGAAAGCTCTGGGAGCTAACACAAGTCTTCAGGTCTCAGGTCTCAATTAACTAAAGCTCTGGGGAGCTAACACAAGTCTTTCAGGTCTCAGGTCCAATTAACTAAAACTCTGGAGCTAACACAAGTCTTCAGGTCTCAGGTCTCAAATTAACTAAAGCACTGGGAGCTAACACAAGTCTTCAGGTCTCAGGTCCCAATTAACTAAAGCTCTGGGAGCAAACACAAGTCTTCAGGTCTCAGGTCTCAATTAACTAAAGCTCTGGGAGCTAACAACAAGTCTTCAGTCTCAGGTCTCAATTAACTAAAGCTCTGGGAGCTAACACAAGTCTTCAGGTCTCAGGTCTCAATTAACTAGAGCTCGGGGAGCTAACACAAGTCGTCAGGTCTCAGGTCCAATTAACTAAAGCTCTGGAGCTAACACAGTCTTCAGGTCTCAGGTCTCAATTAACTAACAGCTCTGGGAGCTAACACAAGTCTTCAGGTCTCAGGTCTCAATTAACTAAAGCTCTGGAGCTAACACAAGTCTTCAGGTCTCAGGTCTCATTAACTAAAGCTCTGGGAGCTAACACAAGTCTTCAGGTCTCAATTTACTAAAGCTCTGGGAGCTAACACAAGTCTTCAGGTCTCAATTAACTAAAGCTCTGGGAGCTAACACAAGTCTTCAGGTCTCAGGTCTCAATTAACTAAAGCTCTGGGAGCTAACACAAGTCTTCAGGTCTCAGGTCCCAATTAACTAAAGCTCTGGGAGCAAAACAAGTCTTCAGGTCTCAGGTCTCAATTAACTAAAGCTCTGGGAGCTAACACAAGTCTTCAGGTCTCAGGTCTCAATTAACTAAAGCTCTGGGAGCTAACACAAGTCTTCAGGTCTCAGGTCTCAATTAACTAAAGCTCTGGGAGCTAACACAAGTCTTCATGCTCAGGTCTCAATTAACTAAAGCTCTGGGAGCTAACACAAGTCTTCAGGTCTCAGGTCCCAATTAACTAAAGCTCTGGGAGCTAACACAAGTCTTCAGGTCTCAATTAACTAAAGCTCTGGGAGCTAACACAAGTCTTCAGGTCTCAGGTCTCAATTAACTAAAGCTCTGGGAGCTAACACAAGTCTTCAGGTCTCAGGTCCCAATTAACTAAAGCTCTGGGAGCAAACACAAGTCTTCAGGTCTCAGGTCTCAATTAACTAAAGCTCTGGGAGCTAACACAAGTCTTCAGGTCTCAGGTCTCAATTAACTAAAGCTCTGGGAGCTAACACAAGTCTTCAGGTCTCAGGTCTCAATTAACTAAAGCTCTGGGAGCTAACACAAGTCTCATGTCTCAGGTCTCAATTAACTAAAGCTCTGGGAGCTAACACAAGTCTTCAGGTCTCAGGTCCCAATTAACTAAAGCTCTGGGAGCTAACACAAGTCTTCAGGTCTCAATTAACTAAAGCTCTGGGAGCTAACACAAGTCTTCAGGTCTCAGGTCTCAATTAACTAAAGCTCTGGGTACTAACACAAGTCTTCAGGTCTCAGGTCCCATTTAACTAAAGCTCTGGGAGCAAACACAAGTCTTCAGGTCTCAGGTCTCAATTAACTAAAGCTCTGGGAGCTAACACAAGTCTTCAGGTCTCAGGTCTCAATTAACTAAAGCTCTGGGAGCTAACACAAGTCTTCAGGTCTCAGGTCTCAATTAACTAAAGCTCTGGGAGCTAACACAAGTCTTCAGGTCTCAGGTCTCAATTAACTAAAGCTCTGGGAGCTAACACAAGTCTTCAGGTCTCAATTTACTAAAGCTCTGGGAGCTAACACAAGTCTTCAGGTCTCAATTACTAAAGCTCTGGGAGCTAACACAAGTCTTCAGGTCTCAGGTCTCAATTAACTAAAGCTCTGGGAGCTAACACAAGTCTTCAGGCCTCAGGTCCCAATTAACTAAAGCTCTGGGAGCTAACACAAGTCTTCAGGTCTCAATTAACTAAGCTCTGGGAGCTAACACAAGTCTTCAGGTCTCAGGTCTCAATTAACTAAAGCTCTGGGAGCTAACACAAGTCTTCAGGTCTCAGGTCCCAATTAATGAAAGCTCTGGGAGCTAACACAAGTCTTCAGGTCTCAGGTCTCAATTAACTAAAGCTCTGGGAGCTAACACAAGTCTTCAGGTCTCAGGTCTCAATTAACTAAAGCTCTGGGAGCTAACACAAGTCTTCAGGTCTCAGGTCCCAATTAACTAAAACTCTGGGAGCTAACACAAG